>NC_061824.1:26759067-26791567 GCF_019202785.1 Penaeus chinensis
TTCTTAATTGTTTGGATGAATATTCAGTATTTGATTGAGACATAGCTCTTACATATTTTGAACACTATTATCTCTCCTCTAATATATTATCACGTTTGGAATGTTAGTTTAATAATCACAATTACTTTCAAATCACAATCCTCAAGACTTGGAGATTAGTATTCATGCATACCATGTCAATTATGAAAAAAGAGAAGAATTTTAAAGTGTATTAAGCAGTATTCAATAAATTTTTGAGTTTAACCCCTTGGTGACGGGTGAAGAAAACTAAAAAAAAAACTACGCTCTGGTGATCAATGGCAACGCGCCGACTTTGAGTGCGGGAGTTCGGTACATCAAGCCAAATCTCCGCCTCGTACCACTTCGGCACGCCACATTTCGAGCAGTTTGTTATGACATCTAGATGTGACCCGTCGAGAAGGGGATGAAAGCTCTTCCATAATTAAGCTGACATGTATCAAATAACAGACAAATTGATTAAAAAAGGATAAATAAATAAAGTAAAAAGGAAAAATGATGAAGAGAACAACATGGATTGGGCAAGAGGGTGAACAGAAGAAAAGGAGGAAGATGGGAAGAGAAGAAGGCAAAACTGAAAAAGGAGCACAAAAGCATCTGAAAATACAGAGCTTAAAGAGCATTCAACCACCGGGAGCAGTAGCTAAAAATGTAAACAGACACATAAATAAATAAGTGATAAATTTCATATGTAATTAGATAAAAAATATAAATAACTTAAAAAAAAATGACTGACTCACTGTCCTCAGTCACCTCTCTGCCTTTGATAGACAATCATATTCTACAGAAAGCACTCTGGCTTCATACTATGGTTGAATCAAATATACCATAATCTTGCTATCATAAGCTTTCAGTGTAAGTTTTACACTTATAAGTTGCTTAACCCATTGGATCTGGTTGCATCACAGCAATCAAATCACCAAAAAACGGACATCAGGCTTACGTGAGTGGCTGCTCTGCTGCAGTGACAAGACTCTATGTCTCCTATTTGCAAAATGATTTACTCTTTTTTATGCATAAGTGGTTTTAGCTTTTTTAATTGTTTTTAGCCATTTTCATTATCCAGATGGTAATAGAAAAATAAAACTATGTAACACTATGTTACTTTTATCATTTTTAACATTTTTACATAACATCCCTGTGTCACCACTCACAGCGTTAGGAATACCATCTGAGAATGGAAATGGTGTCCTCCATGGAGCTGGTGCTCTTCCAGTCACTGCTCATGGACATTTCATTCCACACTCATACATTAATAGGAATAATGCAAAATCACCAAATGATTAAAATAAACCAATAGGTTTGTGCACTTGTGGTGAGTCTTTTCCATCACCTTGACCTTCAGCCGCAACACTTACAACAGACAGATTTTCCCATCATGGGATGTTCACGTCCCCTACCTCTCAACCCGGATTTTTTCGTGACGTGATGGTCACGTCACCTACATCCAAGGGGTTTAGGAAAAAAATTTAAAAAATGTAAAAATTAAAAAAAATGTAAAAATTAATAAATTAAAAAAAATGCAACAATAATAATAATAATAATAATAATAATAATAATAATAATTTAGCATGTTATACTGATTTTCGGAAGTGTTAAATTTATAGAATACCGATTTTTTTTTTTTCTTTAACATACTGTCAAGGATTTTGAGTAGCATCATATACAGTACTACTTAAAAATAAGTAAAATATTGAGTAAGAATATTCCTTTGTAAATATTAATTCTCATTCTCAACAATATGCTGAAACAAACAAATATCATGGTATCAAGATATTCAGTTAAATCTTTCTTAGACAGAAATGTATTAACTCTGAAAGAAGTAACAGCCTCTTCTGAGTTATTCCAACAAGTACCAAAAACATTTTACAATGACTTGCATTTACAGTTCTCTTATGAAACTTGATATATATTTCATACAATTACAGATATTTCATCTTGGCTATTCAAGAGTTACTGAAGTATAGAATCTGTATCTGACAAATATCCTGTAGTGATAACATTTGCAACATACACCAATCCTCTGAAAACAAATATTTCTCTAAGGTTTCCTTTTTGGCACTGCAATGGAATCTGTATCAATAGCAAATTAAAGCTATCCACTTTATGTAAATATAATGACATATACCTTATGAAACCTTGAGAAAACAGAAAGATAAATGCTGAAGTCAAAGAGAGCTCTGTGTAACATCATCAACACTTCCAGCACTTTTGGTAAAGTCATTCTCCTCTGCTTCCACGTTCTGCTGTCTTGGGATCCATATCTGAGCTGCTTCTCTGAAATCAACAATAAGAAATGTGATTTACTGACTTCCCTTACAGATATTCAAATCAAAATCCATGGATACCTATATATATTCACAAAAACAATCTACTTCAGCTCAGGTAAGTTCTCTATTACTGCCACCAAGATGCCACATTGTAAATATATCTAAATGAAGCACTCATGGAATGAATTACCATATACTTTGTATCTGCCCACCATCATGTGTACTAGCAGATATACACAAAATCAAAAGTTAAGGAACTTACAAGTAACACTTCTTCTGATGTTGAATCTTTCAGAGAAATCATTTCAAGTTTACACATATAAGATCTAAACACTAACAATAAAAGGCAAATTTATCAATTCACCTGAGAAGGCTCTTATGTGCAGTGGCTGCCTGGTACCACAAAACTAGTCCAACAATTGCTGACCATGTGCGCAAGGGGCCCAGGAGGAGTGCCATTGTGCCATATGCCAACCAGAAGAAGTAAGCCGAGATCATCTGAAAAAGTAAAGTAACACCAATTAGGCATTTCATTTCCAATGAAATATCTACAGTTTCTAGGTTTGCTATAAGATGGCAATATAGCTACAAGTAAAATTATATGCTTTCTCAAAGAACTATTTTGTATCTAAAATAACCTATAAATTCACATGATCATCAGAATCTCTTACAGACTTAAGTGAAAAAGGGTACAATTAGACAATTTTTTCAGCAACATGCTGGAAATGTATTCTTTTGTTTTCTTCATATCCCAATTATATATTTCAGTAACTACATTTTTTTTTTTCATTATGTTTTATCAAGTCACACTACCACTAATTAATACTTATTGTCAATTCTACGCTCACACTATCAATACCATTGCAAAAATGCTACTTTTAAACCGCCAAGATTTAGGACACACTATACAATAATAATATGAAAAGAACAAGACAAATTTCCACATCATATTATTTCATAAACTAAATTTTACAAACTATAGGTTTCAGTAAATGATAAAATTACTGATTGTTTAGATAAACAATCAATACTTTCCACAAAAACTGGCTGTTCAAAATCTGCACATATTAAATGTGTCCTCCCATGATGAAAGAATGTTTGGAAAATTAAGTGAACCTCCTAAGGAATTTATTATATGATTTATCTCAATAACCACATCAGAATGGAAATGTATTAAAGCTGCTTCTGAAACACAAATTTCAAAATAGTCCTACCTGACTTGTGATAATTATCAGCAAACAAATATGTCGCCAAAGGTACTGGGGGAAACTACAGATGGGACTAATATAGAGTGACCGGAATCTGAAAAAATCAAATACATATATAAGTATAACCTGTGATGTAAAAATCACATTCTGTATCTTACTATGTGTGCACAAGTATGAATGATAATAATTATAAATCCCTGCTGAACCAGAGCTCATTTTCCCAATATCTCAATTACATGAAAACCACACAAGAAAAGTTTTACATTCATTTAAAGATATAGAAATCTTCAAAGATTTCCAAAACATGGGATAATATTCCTGACCACTTTTGAAAGTAATTTTTAGTATTAAGAAAAGGGTAACAAAACTAAATGATAAGAATGAAGACAAGAAAAAACATTACCAATAATGATATTTTCCACATTTCTTCATGGTGACACTGTCATCCTAATTATTCATAAGTAATGACCAGCTTTAAAGATGGAATTTGAATATTAGCTCTTAGCTCTGCATATATTTCCCCTACTCTCCAAAGCCAGATCTATACTCAAATTCAACACATTCATTGCATAAAAATATTTGTTAACAAATGAGCAGGTATCTCCTGTTTAGTTAGGATGAGGTATAGTTAGGATGAGGACTTATCTAATAGAGACTTCTCTTCATTATGTGCAAGGTGTTCTAACAACCAATGTAATTTACCTTAGATCAATGCAATGGGAAACTGCCATAATGAGTGGTACTTGAAAGACCACCATCTGAAATGAACAATAAAAATAAATCTCGATAAAACTTGTTATTTTGAATCACATATATCATACATATTTCTTAACCCAATGCTGCTGGGGAAAATTAATAAAAAATGGAGAAAATGCTGTAATTTTCTATATTTTTGTGAAATGGCTCTGCTAGTGCTTAACCACAAGGAAGTCAATTAGTAGACCTTGTGACATCACATGATTTGAATTGGCAGGAAAAACGTATTTTTTACTAGTGTTATGAATATCAATAGTGTTATTTTATTGTAAACAATATAATTACTATAATGTTATAAACATTTGTAACAGCAAAATAAGATAACGTAAAATATTTTCGTAAATCAAAGAAAAGGGTAAACGGGCAAGACAGGCAGTACTCGGAACTGGCTCATTGGTGACTTAGTTCAAAGTGTAGCCATCTATGTGTTAAAACAATCAAACAAGTAACTCACATAGCATAGCATGTATGTACACATCATGCCCATCAGCATTGGGTTAATAACTAGGCACATATCATGTTCATTAACAATCACTGATAATAGTGCCTTACCTGAAAAAATCCATAGGCATAAGTGAGAGACCCAGGTAGGTAACTTCTGTTGACAAAGGTCCCCCATGCAAATACCACACCAATATGGTCTTCAATTACTTCCCCAACAAACCAGGGTCCTGTAAGGAATGTGTATGTGAATATATATTGTATGCAAACCATATAAGTAATATGATAACATTTATGCAGTATACCATACAGTATTGAAACATGTGTTCAACCTTCCTCCAGATAACTTAATATCGAAAATACTGTCTATGCTTTTGCATCATTGTGATTTCTGTGTTCCAATATTTTGAGTATAGACCTTCTAGATCAGGATTAAGTTTTAAGTAGGAAAACAAACTATGAAGTCATCAGGAGATATCCTTCAGATCCATAACTGACACCTCTATAAAATCAACTCTAAGTCCTCTCTATTGTTCACAGAGCCAGACCCAAAAGAAAAGTTTAAATTACTAAACAATCTCAGGGTACAAACAGCCAGCCCCTTTCCCTTCAAATTTTTCTCACAATGTACTTAGTATAATAAAGTAAGGCAGGCTCCATGGGAATCACAATCTGAAATTATGAATGTAAGTCAACTTACTTTCCTTACAATTATTTTGCAATTATCTACCCAGTCTCTCTATTTATAAAAGTCAATAATTCATGAACAAACAGAGCTCTCTACGTTTATATAACAATTGTACCATAATACCAAAAATGTACAAATTATTGAAGTTTTCTTAACCCATTGTCGACGGGCATGTCACATACATCCATGCCATGCCCACTGCGAGTTTACTTGTTTAATTGTTTTTACACATAGATGGCTACACTCAACCAATGAGCCAGTTGAGTACTGCCTGTCTCGTCCGTTTACCCTTTTCTTTGATTTACAAAAATATTTTACTTAATCTTATTATGCTGTTACTAATGTTTATAACATTAAAGTAATTATAGTGTTTATAATAAAAATAACACCATCAATATTCATAGCACTAGTAAAAAATGCATTTTCCCGCCAATTCAAGGAAAGGTGAAATCAGGTAAGGCAAAGCACTAGCAGTGCCATCTATGTGTAGAGACATTTCACAAAAAATATAAAAAATGAGCACAGCATTTTCCCCATTTTTTATTAATTTTCACCGGCAGCAATGGGTTAGAGAAAAAATATCAGTTAATGAAAAAATATATATATTCATTGTGCTTCAATTCCATAACTGAATTTGTAAACACAAATCACATAGTGCAAAGCTGGTAATTTTGCAGTGATGTGATTTCTTCAGCAAATGAATGAATGAACAAAAAAAAAAAAAAAAAAAAAAAAATTAAGCTAAAAAATAAAAAAAAAATAAGCTATAGCAGCTTCCAGATGAATGGATATTAATGTTGCCTGCTCTGTGTGACAAAGTAATGAATATGGTTGCACTGTAACATCATTCTATAGAATGGCACTTGAAATCACATAGTGTCCTCCCAATATTGGAATTGGGTGCCTGGATTTTGAGTGTAGACCAAAATCCAATCATTAGGGTTACTTGAGTGGCTGTATCAAGATAGTAACAGACAATTTTTGTTGAACAGACTCCATATTATCTCATCAGATACTTTACAAACTAGTATTTTTATATAACTAAGTATTTTTATACTATTTTTCTATATTTTTGCATCATTCATTTCTCCCAAACACACCCTGCACTGCTGGTAACTGAAGGCAAGAATACATTCCTGCATGTGACCACAGCGTCCGCCCTGGAGACAGCCTTCTACCAGGCATGGCTCCACCCTCATGGTCTGTTGAAAATCCTAATGAAGCTTTAAAAAAAAAAACCTTCTTGATTGCCTGCGGAATCAATTTCCTCCAAGTGCTTTGTGCACTCATGGTGAGATATCCCCATCATCTGTTTCTCAGCCATTTTTTTCTATTTCTATTTTCTATTTTTTTTTTTGACAAGAACCAGATCCAGTAATTTAATTATCAACATACTTAAAATCTTTTCTTACAGGTGTGAATGATCATTTGATATCTCTGTAGACAAAAGGAAACAGTACTGTGAAATTCCCCCATACATTGGATGAAAATGTATACAAAAAAACTTTGATAATGGAAGTGAAATAAGCTTTGGTAACTTTGGAGAACTTGGTGGTGTTGCCAATAATTTTGAATATATTGTTAATCAAGGAGCTAGAGCATGCAAAAAGGCCTTCAGTTAAGCTGGTGCTTATGCAACTAATGTCAATTAAAATGGTGGTGAGAGTAACTAAAACAAAACCCATGGTCCCATTGTTTTACTACAGGATGTGGAAGGTTCACTAGTGTTATAGGCACTTTTCATTAGATTAAATAGGTAGGCAAAGTGTTTTTATGTAATCACTTTTATGGATTTCATTATTAATTGCTACAGGCCATATTTTCTTGAGCAAAATTTAAATTGTACTAATACTGACTGTACTGAATTTTGTTAATTCCAAAAAAATATCACATAAATCTAAATATGGAGCAAAGCTGAAGTGGTATCTCTAAAACATACGCAATATCATTTGTCAATGAAAAAGAAGGATTTGACAATGAATTGATAACAGGAAGAGGGAAGGTGTCAAATTCCCTCATACCACAAATGGCAAATTCTCAACAGGACTCAATCAGTCACCTACGCTCTGGTGGTCAATGGCAGCGCGCCGACTTTGAGCGTGGGAGTTCGGTACATCAAGCCAAATCACTGCCTCGGAGTGCTTTGGCTGCACGCCACATTTTGAGCAGTTTGTTATGACGTCCAGAGACGTGACCCGTCGGGAAGGGGTTAAGTACTGTATATACAGTGGGAATATGTCAAAATTCACATGAATTTTCTGCTAAGATTTCCCTCTAAATCCCAAATGATTTTCCCCTCTACATACTCAACAAAGTGTATGATAATACTCAACATCCTTTGCAATCATCAAAAGACCTCTTGGATAACTGATGTCAGCCTACTCAAACTATGAAAAGCTAAACTATACTAAATAAAGCTGTTATTCTACTATGTTATGCTGTACCTCTCTCACTCAAGGAAATGTGGTAGATATTATAGTAATGTTGATGATTATATGGAGTTCTTTTATACATCACAGAAACATCATTGTCTGCCTTCTCACCTAAAACTGCAAAGTATGTAGTGCAAAGTTCCTCAGCAACAATCTTATTATTTTCTATAACATGGCAATGAAAAAGGCTCACTACTGTCAAAATATACTGTTCCTATTCCTTCCCTGTTTTATATAACACTCATCTAGAAATGGAAGTCAAGAGTATCCAATGACTGGATCACCATACTAAGTGGAGTTAACCCATTCGATCCAGATGCGTCACGGCAATCAAATCACCAAAAATCCAGGCATTTGGCTTATGTGAGCAGCCGCTCTGCCAGGTGGCTGCTTGTAGGTTGGGCTCACATGAACATGTACCTCCTACTTGCAAAGTTATTTACTCTTTTTACACATAAGCATTTTTAGCTTTTTGGCCATTTTCCAATTTCCATATTTTCATTTGATTTGCATTGTCCAGATGGTAATAGCTTTTTTTTCTATGCACAGAATCTAATAATCTCTCAAGGTAGTCTACAATTCAGTACAAGAAAAATTAAACTATATAACACTGTTACTTTTGTCTTTTTTTTTTATTTAATTTTACAAAATATTCAATTTTCTGTAAAACCTGTATTGCCACTCACAGGAATACGATGCTAAGCATGGAAATGGTGTCCTAGATGGAGCCAGCGCTCTTACAGGCACCTATGATGGTCATTTCATTCCACACTCACACATCGATGGGAATAAAGAAAAATCGCCAAATGAGTATAATTAACCTCTAAATATGTTTGTGGACTTCAGCAGTAATGCTCACAACAGCAGGTTCACATCACCCTGCCTATAGCCAGATTTTCCTGTGATGGCATGTTCATGTCATCCACCCCTCGACCTGGATTTTTTAATGACGTGATTGTCACATCACCCTGATCCAACAGGTTAAGTATTAAAAATTGTCTTGGAGATATCAAAAAAATTATGATCTCTCATTTTTATTCAAAGCATATCTGAATCTGTGTGTAATCCACAAGAGCCAATTTACATACATATCAATGCTATAGACATTTTTATTAACATCTACAAAAGATTAAAATATATGAAAAAAGACTTTTGGCTAACATGTGGTACCTCTTCATCAATATAAATCATTGTACATCTTCATTAATATAAACACCTCAGAGTATAGGTACTGTTATGCATGAGCAAGCACACATCTAATGAATAATAAGCAAAACTCAAAAACATCTATGAATTGTCCCATCAACCAGAATATAATGATGCACCTATGATAATATTTTCAAAACATAAGGCTCTTCATTATGAAGCATAAATGAATCCACAGTTGGTTATCAAATGGAAAATGTGTACGAAACCAAGAGGTAATTGTGGATTATATGCATCATGCTAGAAAATTTAATGCATACCATGTAATCCAGGAAGCATAAAAGAGATAAGGGCAGGATGTATATTCTCAGTGTTCAGTGTCTAGTAATACCAAAACTCCTTCACAATTATAGACACCACAAAATACTGTGATGGTGATAGGTTTTGTTAGGGTGCACTTCTCAACAAACAAAATAAAAAACAAAAATTTAACTTGAGACAGAAATTGAACAATTATATGTATTCACTTTCACCTTGTAATAAAAAAGAAGAAAAACGTCAGATACATAAGTCAACAAAATGGTTACATGACAAGGCCGTCTGAAACAATTGACTGTATGTAAATAAAAAGGGACATTTAGTTAGGAAAATTAAACTATCACTTATAAGAAATCACACTTACAAAAACAAATTAAATATATATAATAACTAACCCTGATGAGGTCTTACACTAACAAAAAGAGAGAAGAAAAAAAAACAAAGATCACTATGAAGTATATTCAAAATAAAGCATATAAATGTATACTATGTCTGCAAAAATTCCCTTGTCAAAAATAAATAATTAACTAACTTTAACAATAGAAGAAATTAATGGTGGTGATAGTGGTGGTGGTAACCATAACATTAACAATAACAATGATAACAATAATAAAAATAAAATAATAGTAATACTAACAATAACAATAATAATAATAATAATAATAATAATAATAATAATAATAATAATAATAACAGTAACAACAATACTCATAACAAACTTAAATATAATAATAAAAAATACAATGATGATAATAATAATGTTAATATTGTAAATAATAATAGTAAAAGTAATAGTCATACTAACATTAATAACCAAAAAATAAAAAGACTAAAAACAATGGTTAATGGTTAGAAGAAATAAATGTGCTACACATCACAGGCACCATGGTAAAGTATTGTGGTGGAAAGAGTAGAAATGAGTTTATGATCAGGATAAGATGTGTTAAATGTCAAAGGTTGAAAAGGGGAAGGTGGTGAATTATCGGGAAGAATGTCAGGAGGGGAGGGAACTGGAGATAGACATTGTTGTGACCAAAGGAAGTCAAGTAAGCATCTAGGTGGTAAAGATAATGAGGAAGGAAGAGGGAATGGTGATGGACATGGAGATATTTTGAATGTAGAGCAATTAGGAATGAAGGGATTAGAGGGTTGATGAGGGAGTGGATCATTCTCTTGAGTCTTGTTTATGAACTTTTGGATGTCTTCAAGAGTTTCTGGAGGAAAGTTGCTGGGAGGTCTGAGAAACAAAGGTTTTCTTATGTGGAGGAAAAGAGGGAATAGATGTCCAAGGAGTAGAGGGAGATGTAAGCATAAGAGAAGATGGAGTGGCTCATTTAGATTATCTGGTGTGACAGGTAGAGTGAGAAGGAGGAGGGGTAGGCACCAAGGAAGTGGTAGAGACTGGAGTATCTGGACTTAGACTGGAAAAGGAATTTGACCTGGGGAGAGAACGAGCAGAGATAGGATGATTCAGGGTAGAGGGAAAAGATACTGGAGGAGATACCGAGACTTCTTGAGAAGATAGGAAGGGAGCAGAGTGAAGTACAGTTTTGGAATAGGTAGAAAGAGAATAACCTTGTTGGCATGCTTTTTGTCTAGCCTCACATAGAGTGAGGCCTAGTTTGAATCTGAGAACTGCTATCTCAGATTTGAGCTTAATAGGCAGTACAGCTCCTATAAAATACATTATGGGAGCCACCACAATTGGCACACACATGACTGAGCAGAGCAATTTGAAAGGTTGGGTACATAGAGGACAGTGGCTGTGGAGCGACAATGTTTAACTGGGTGGCCAAAACATCAACATTTCTGACATTGATGGCGAAGAGATCGATATGTGACAAGGCGTGAACAATCAGAACAATTGCAAAAGGAAACTTTGCCTATTTGTTTTTGGAGATACTTGGAAGAGAAGGGTATTGTCAGAGTATGGTGGGAGTATAGGGGGAATGGGTCGGAAGATATAGAGAGAGGATAATAAGGATAAATAGTAGTAATAAAGGGGTGAGGGCAGACAATGAAGAAGACTGTGCAGTAGATGATGGAGTGGAGGATGTTGGACGTGAGAAAGGAGTGTATTCTGAAGGTTGAGTAATGACCAGAGTGATGATACGGAATTGATGGAGTTGACAGCAAACATCAAGGAGAGAGTATTAGTATCAGTGGTCAGAGCATGGTTAAAGGAGAGGCAGGGGTCTGGAAACCAATTAAATCAAATTTAGATAGGCTAGTTGATAAAGGGGAGAGCATTAATATCCATAATTAAGGTAATAAATCTTCATTATTGGCCATGGTGAGCCTCCTCAGGGTCCCCATGAGGGGTAAGGACTAGGTGATTAACCAAGGGAATCCTATGCCCATGGATCACAGAGGCTGTTCATGACTGACACAAAGCCAGCCCTTCATCCTTTCAGCATGGATCTCACACCTTAGGAAGTCGACAGACGAAGGGGACGATGAAGAGAAGGAAAAGGAAAGGGGGAGAAGAAAAGACCATGCAAAATTAAATTAGTTGAGGTGAGGGCTGAAGTCAAAGGTAGGGGTGATCCCCAGTCTCTGTCTCCTAAGCCTCCCACAACCAACAAGCAAGGGATCAGGTGGAGGAGAAATAAGAACAATAGCAACAACAACAACAATAATAATTAAAATAATAATAATAATAACTATAATAATAATAATAACTATAATAATAATGGTTATAATAATAACAATAACTACAATAATAATGATAACTATAACTTGTAAGCTTGAACTTTGATATATTTTTGAACCAATTTTACTTTACCTCTAGCTACATGACTAGGGTCTTGAAACATCACAATTAGCTTGCATTATTTTTTTTGGAAATGACTATAAACATCTACTGAAAGATATTTATAGTCAATTACTGTTTTTACTCTGTCATAATAGTTTGAAATTCTAACCAAAGGCAAAAGTGGTGTTACAGTTACATATGTATGTTTAGAATATCAGAGTGAATATATAAAATAGCTGATGCAAGAAATATAAATTTTAAAAAAATAATAAAAAAGTGTCCTCTCTTTGGTGATAATATACAAAAAAAAAATTGTTCACACTTTACTGTTCCTGATATTTTATTACCATTTGCAGTTAGTAAGAATTATTAGCCTGCAAAATTCTGACTATCATGAAGTGACTTATACATGATACCCAATGCTGCAGGGTAATCACACTGCCTATTGCTTTCTTTTGTGAAATTTGTTCGTACATAGAGGGCAGCACAAGTGTTCAGCCAATTAGAAGCCTATATGATCATAGTTCATTTTCCCTTTCCTTGAGTTTCTGGGATTTTATTATTCATGCTATTAATATTGATATTATTATTATTGTTGATATGAAGATTATTGTACGATGGATGGAAAATTCATAAATAACTTTTACTTCATAAGAGTAATAATCAGGTATAAGATGTTGTGACAAAGTAGACCTCTTATATTTTAAAAACTAAACTAAAATTGTACAACTGACTGTAACAGTCCATGATTAATGTTTGGACGCATATACTTTGTTATGACCCATGTAAACATTTAAATTTTAATGAAATAAACTAAGTAATATCAGATTTTAGCAACCTGGAAAGCCAGGTATGTATCTTTGTTGGCCCTTAATAGGACCGTCCCTCAAAGTGGTGGGGGTAGGGTAAAAACAGGGGGTGATGAAGGGTAAATTTATTAAATACTAATAAAAACAAAACTATCTTATTGCTCATTTTAGCATTCCACATCTTTGGTACAAAATTTGTGGAAATTCCCCAAAGGGGGGAGATGCCCCCCTCAAATAACTTTTTTCCCCAACATACGTCTCTTGCATACTGCTATTGGCCCACACTGTTGCATACTTTGCAAAGGAAAAAATCAGCATAAACATCAATAAAATCCAAAGATTGACACAAGCTTTTTTCGAAATTTGCCTTAGTTGAAAAAAAAAGAAGCTCACATTATGTGTACATGTGTACACATATGCACAAACATGAATGTGTACATACATTTGCAAATGTGTACTTATCTGAGTACATGTGGGTAAATGTGTGCATAAATGTGTGTGTACATGTGCATGTATCTATGTGTTCACATGAGTAAGTCTCTGGACAAAGGAGAAGCCATGTATAAAGGGAAATTTTTTTTTAATTTGCCAAATACAAATGGAAGCAAAAATAAAAAATTCCCAACGTCAATTTCTGCACTTTTCCATTAGCTTTCCAAAGTTATAAACAAATCTTACATCAGATGTAAACTGTTTGAGAATAGCTGTACAGAAGCTTGAAAAATTCGGTTTAAGGAAAAAAAAGATGAAAATTGTGAATCTTTCAATTCATTTTCTGAATCACTACTTCCATGAAAATCCATTATCTAATCAACAATAAAAATACACACATTTCTTTTTCAAATGCCATTTGTTACATGAAGAAGTCTTAACTGGTTCCCGAGTTACAGTATAAACTAAAATGGTATCTCCGTATATGCTATCTTCAGCAACATGATGCATGCATAAATGCATTTATTGCTTGACTCAATAACTGTATTCGTGTTTTCTACATATGTGTAGACATATATGCACATGAATATAAAAACGTGTATACATAATTGTGAACGTAAATGTGCATATATGTGTATGTAAATGTGTGCACACGTATGTGTAAATATGTATACATGTCTGTAAATGTGTGTACATACGTGCATATGTATACAAAAGTGCAGAGATAACCAGAAACGGTTAGAGTAACAAGCAGTTCGTAGTTACCTAGTGACCTTGAATTGCTACTTTATTCATTGGAAATAACCATTTCGGAAGCGTTCACATTTTGAAATAAACTCACAGGTTTGTTTTCCATGAATGCTTCTTTCTTGATGTAATAACACAAACCGATTATTTACAGGCCTATATCAAACAAGTTTATAGAGGTATTTGACAATTTATGTAAGATTTTTACCATCTATAATCTTCAGTCATTTATATCTATTTAGATGTAGCTATATTATTACTATAATGCATTTTCTTGATTGTTTGGGCTTCAATGAGCTTAAAAGAGTAAAATCTTTGCTGTACGCAAAGTCCTACTGGGTCACACAAACATGAAAACTCATGGGAAGCCCCCATGTGGCCGCAGGGACTATGCGGTCGACCTACCCATCGGATCAAACAAGTCGTGTTTGTATATTTTTCAAGATAGAGACTCACTACTGCTCAGGCATTATTGTCAAACCCTAAATTATTTCTATGAAGTTTATGTCAAAATTGAATCATATATACCACATGATGAATGAATAAAACATGAAAAATTGGTTGATGATTTTTAGATTTTCTTTATCTTTTTCATCATAAAACCTACACATTGGGAGGAATTTGTTATTGTAAGACACTTTCATCTTTCTTTGACAAATTTCATTAGGTAATGTCAAAATATAATGTTATACTTTAGCTCCAGAAGGGGATAAATATGTGTAAAAATTGTTGACAATACAGGAAAGTACCTTGGATTCATGAACCCTGATCACAGCCAAGTTTTTCTTCACGTAGGTTTATAAAAAAACACTCGGTCAGCGGGGTACACATGGTAAGACACCAGAGCACTTGGAGCGGGACGTTCGGCTAGATGTAGTGGACTCCCGCGCCCAGTGTCTGTCCATTGCCAGAAATCTCCAGAGTTCATAATTCTCAGGGATTTTTTTTACCCATCATAGACAGACTCGCTTAACATTCATTGTATATCCCCAAGTAAATTTTTAAAGGAAGATAACTACAAGGAAATAGGCAGTTCTCTAAATCTGGGATCAATATTGTTATTCTATTTATTATTTAGTTTATTACAAGACTTTTGCAGAACACAGTCATCAGCATGCAGTATCATAACTTGCACAGATGCCTTTTAATCTTGAGATTAATCTCTTAACCCCTTGGATCCAAGTGCTTCACTGTCTGATTGTGGCCCAATATCCATACGCCTTACTTGAGTGACCCACCCACGCACAATCATGTGCAGTCTCAAGACTCCTTGCCTCCCCTTTGCAATGTTATTATCTCATTTTTTGCTTAAGCATTTTTTACTGCCATATCATCTCTCTAGGTAGTTCATAATGTGGTGCAATAATAATAACAAAAAGTAAAATTTTGTTATTTTTGTCATTCTTAATTTTTTTCTTAATATTTGTCTGTAATACAACCTGTGTTGTCAGTCACGGTAGGCAGAAACAGGATCATGGGTATGGAAATAGTGTCCTCCATAGAGCTGTCACTTTTCTAATCATGGCTCACAGATGGTACATTCCACACTCCTTACAGATAGGAATAATGCAAGTGCCCCTTCCTAAATGCCCACTGAGTCTAATCACCCTCCAAGAGATTTGTGCACTCATGGCAAGTCATTCCCATCACCCCAGCCTTCAGCCAAAATTCTCATAGGGGCATGTTCCTTTCACCCTGGCCACTTGGCCAAAAAATTTTAAGATGTGATAGTCACATCATCCGGATCCAAAGAGTTAACATTCCAATTGTACAAAATATTTAATCATTCATATTGCAATGAACTTTTTTAAAAAGTGTTCCATAGTATGATCATTTTGTACTTCTCTTCTATTTGATAACCCATTCCAATTATATTTTGTTAATGATAAGATATGAGAGTTTTGTAAAGCTACTGTCAGTATATCTATTTGTTCTAAAACATTTTGACCAAAACTTAAATCTATTACAGAGACATTCCAAACAGAATATATGAAATTGAAAAACATGTAAAACAAGCAAAATTAGTATGACTGAAACTTAAAAGGATTAAAGAGAAAAAACTTACCGAGTGGCAAGTATATGGCTGTTAGGATTAGAGGCCAAAAGAGTCTGTCCACTGACACCATCACCCACAGCTTTCGTAATATCGTGTTGCATATAGACCATTTAAGACGTGGTCGTACCATCCGACGTTCTGAAATGCAAGGAAAAGATATAGTTCGGAGGCTTAAAAATCACAGGATTATATGTCTATGGCATATCCATATCAATAAATATCCATGGATAAAAAGTATATTACATATTTAGTTTCCGATATAAAGGATGTTAAAATACATCCTCCTCGAAGTTATTAATAAATCATGCAATATTTACATTTCAATTGAAACAGAACTTAAAAGATACATCAGCTTACCAAGAACTAAATGATGTATGTATCGAAGTATACAAAGAGGAATCACACATATGCACACCATGATACCAAACAGGAATTGGAACTGTAAACATAGGAAAAAGTAAATTATGAAACGACAATATCCTTATACAGACCTCATTCTTTTTTTTTTTTTTTTGCTCTGTAAGTAAATTAACAGAATAATTCAAAATACAGAACTGACTATCAAATGAAAGCAGTAAATCAAAAAGATGTCAGATGCACCTAACAGTAAATCTAGCACAAGTAAAAACGTAAGACTAGAACAATTATCTACTTTATCTTATAGCATCAACATATACAGCATAAAATCTTAACTATACTATAGAGCAAGCAAAGGTAACAAATTAAAACAAACCTATTGCAAAGCTAATTAATCTATCTCTTTAAATTTCATTCCAAACAGCTTTAAAAGAAGACATTATCTTTGAAGCAAAACTTACAAACATTGAGACATTTGACATCAAGAGAGCTCTGGGCCAAAAACGAAATGATGGTCGAGATTCATCAAGGGAAAATGGCTGGGTAACTGTTCTTTCTCGTCCATCTCTGTCTCTAACATGAACCTGAAATGAAGTTGTATTGTTAAATGAAGTGGATATTACTTACATATGAAAAACAATAAAATGTAACTCACTGCTGTAAAGCGATATGCATTTCATAATGCTTAACCCATATCTGCCAGGCCATGCCTATAGCCATCATAACAAACCAACTCATCACAGTATAGGCATCGCGAAGCGCTAGAGCAAGTCAAATGGAAAGTTCCACTACATGTAGCGGACTCCTGGGCCAAACACCAGGATGGTTGCCAGAAATCACTGGAGTCAGTGACACAGAGATTTCTGATACTGTCATTGACGGGTTAAAGAAAAAGATTGTGTCTTAACAAAATACACTTCAAAATCACCTTTGTCTTGTAATAATACAATTTTACACTGCTCCACTTAAAGATCATTTTGTTTGAAATGACTTTAACCCAATGCCAACGGGTATGACATGTATGTACATGCTATGCCCACTGTGAGTTACTTGTTTGATTGTTTTTACACATAGATGTCACCAATGAGCCAGTTACGAGTACTGCCTGTCTCGCCCGTTTACCCTTTTCTTTGATTTACGAAAATATTTTACGTTATCTTATGTTGCTGTTACTGATGTTTATAACATTATAGTAATTATAATAACACTATCAATATTCATAGCACGTAAAAAATACGTTTTTCCTGCCAATTCAAATCAGGTAAGGTTACAAGGTCTATAAATTGACTCCTTTGTGGCTAAGCACTAGCAGAGCCATATATGTGCCGAGACATTTCACAAAAAATATAGAAAATGAGCACAGTATTTTCCCCATTTTTTATTAATTTTCCCCGGCAGCATTGAACTAAACAATAGACTGAGAGACTGGTTTCAAGATCCCCCTCCAAATGATAGAGTTTCATATACTTGTAGATTATTAATTATAATACCTATTGCAATGTAAGTATTATCTAAATATATGCTTTAGTGCATCGTTTAGGAAATAATGACAAGATAAAAGGTCTTTACATGTTCAGTACAGATGTTACTTTTGTAATCCTAATTACATAGTAAATGTCAGCAACAATATAATAGCTGCCTATTTTATTCATACTTACTGATCTTACACTTCAGGGAGCACCATACCACTTTTCAAAAGATCTATGAAACAAAACAGCATTTACACATATTGCAACTTTACTATCTTGGACTACCAGTATTTTTCATATATTTATCTTTAGATGGTTGAACCCACAGAGGGTAAGTTGCTCTGGTCTCGTGTATAGTTCTGTGAAAGATACTCCAGTGAATCTCTAATACTTGTCTTTTCTAACTTTCCTACTTTTAGCATTACCTTTTGGATACCCATTAGCTTCACTTTGCTAAGCCAGCATTTCCCAAACCTGTCACAGCCCTTACACAGCAGTTTAGCCAAAGTATCAGCCTAAAAGGATTGTTGGTGCATAAAATTTTCTGAGGAAAATTTTCCAATCCTACTTTCTCCTTCTGACATGTTTGACCAGCAATATCACGAGATCCTTTTACTGAGGATGTCATAGTTGAAATATTTATGCAAATACTTCATATGAGGATGCAATAAATGTCTCCTTACCCCCTTAACTAAAATTGGTTATAACTTTTTATATGTTCTAGGATGACATGTATGTCATACATAGAAGGCTCCATAAATATTCAGTCCCCAGGGAGTCCATTATTAAAACTACTTATCTCATTAACCCTTTTTCTTTCTGGAATATTTTTTTATTGCTATTATCACCCAAATAATATTACAATAATCATAATGTTAATAATGATATTAACAGTATGATTATCAGTAACACTAAATTATTTTTTTAAATTCCAAATTCAAGGAATGGGGAAGTCTAAGGAGGTCATCTAGGGCCTACTAACTAACACCATGGTGGCTATGCCCTGTGTCCAACATAATTCAACCAAAAACTACAGTGGACAGTATATATACTCATAACCAATGGCAAGCAAAAAACAAATTAACATGGTTACAACAATATCAATCAAACTTCTTACCACAAGTGAATGAATTCCATCTGCATATCTCTCAGCATTCCATTTAGTTACATACAATGGTCCTTCTACATGGGAAAGTACAAGCCATGACTGGGACTCATCCAGTCTAACTCTAGCCTCTACAATGGGAGCTGGTGACCAAATCAGCACCCTGTTGAACCAAAACAAATACATGTTAAAATAATCCATAATAATAATGGACAACACATGCCAGCAAATGCAGAAAAAAAGTACTAAAAAGATGCAGCTTTACATTATTTCCCCCTTCTAATAAAAGTAATACTTTATTAGCCATCTGTCACAAAGGAAATATAGTGGTCACTTTCATTTTCTTTCAAGAAATGTCTTTATATATAGATGGCTCCACGAGTGCTTAGCCACCAAGGCATTAATTAGTAAACTATATGACCTCATCTGATTTTATCTTTCCTTTAGTTTTTGGGAAAAATTATTTTTCAAATAATTCTATCAACATAGATGCTGTTATTTTTATTGTAGACCTTAAAATACTAAAAGTCATTAATATTAATAATAGAAATATAAGTAAGAAGAGAATATTGCCAGAAATATAAGAAAAGGGTAAACACAAGATAAATGAGTCTTTCATGATTTAGCCCTTGTGGAGCCATCTATATGACTTGTAAAGTCATTTGACTTTGTGAGCCACTATGTATAAAGACAATTAATAAATTAAACTTAAAGTGAGCATGGCAAGTCCGTACATGTCATCTCTAAAGAAATTGGGTTAAGGAAGAATACTTTTATGTTTATATATCTATATGTTTCACACGCATGCACGTGCGTGTGAGTGTGTATGTATGAGCTAAACAACCTTGGCAACATATGACATTGCTTTCAGTCAATCATCAAAATTCATTTAGAGTATTATAATAGTATTACCAAATATAAGCTGTTGAAAACAAACACAAACAGAGGACTTCTTCTGGTTATTCTCTCAAAACTGTATTTTCATAGCAATGGGAAACCATGCAATATAGTTAACAGTGACAATATGCATCTTGTCTAAATGATACTATTGTCAGTTTGACCTTCTTACCTAGCTTTAACCCACTCACTCCATAGTAACACCCTTGCACGTCATGGCTAACCTTACCTTATGCTAGGATGACATCCCATTATGTTATGTACAGATAAGCCTGCTCAAAGTTGTGTGTGCTAAGCAGGTGTGTGCTGTTTGCCCCTCAAGAGAAAGACCCCGAAAATTAGGCTTAACACCTCTTTTTAAGCTAATTACCTAAAGAACGGTTTATGCTGCGACCATGAGCATAAGGAGCAGGGAAAATTATGCTTTCTATTCTTCTAATTTTTCCATCAAGCAGATGACTGCTTGACCCCTGACACGTGGTACAGAATGGCGCCTGAACTTCCCATCGTGAGTGGGTTAATGATCCAGTTACATTTGTTTGAAATTTAAAGGGATACTTTGTGTTAGTTGAAAAAAGAGAAAGAAGAAGAAGGAAAAGATACTGATAATTATCAAAACATGATTGATAAAAATAAAAGGCACCACACACACACACACACACACACACACACACACACACACACACACACACACACACACACACACACACACACACACACACACACACATACACACACACACATACACACACACACATACACACACACATCATACATACACACACACCATACACACATACATACCACACACACACACACACACACACACACACACACACACACACACACACACACACACACACACACACACACACACACACACACACACACACATACACACACACACATACACACACACACCATACATACACACACACCATACACACATACATACCACACACACACACACACACACACACACACACACACACACACACACACACACACACACACACACACACACACACACACACACACACACACACACAAGGAGGGGGATCCAAAGGACAAGGGGTGGGAAAGGGAGGTGAGAAGAGAGAAAGAAGGGGTGGGAAGAGAAGGGACAGTAAACCCAAGAGAAAGGTAAGAAGAAAGGAGAAGAGGGATGTGAGATGCAAGAAGAAAGAAGGGAAAAGAGGCAGGAAGAAAGAAGGAAAAAGGGAAAGCGAAGGGGATGGCAAAGGGGAGAGGGAGGAAGAAAGGGATGTCAATGGAGAGAGGAAAAAAAAAGGGGAAGCAGAAAGGGAAGAGGAAGTGGAAAAGGAAAAGGAAGTGGAGGAGAAATAGATAAAAGAAAATGCAGAAGGAAGACAGATAGAGAAACAGAGAAAGAGGATAAAAGATGTATACAATTTCCATATATAAAAAAGTATGAGCTATCATTACAAATTTGTCAAAGATGTATTATATAAAAGTATACTCAAAAGACGTAAATAATGCAAGGGAATACCCAGTAAAAAAAATCTGCATCATAATATGGAGAATGCAAAATATCTATAAGAAATCAATAGAAATAGGTCTTGACTGCTGCACTTTTCAGAAACATCTAAAATCATTTATAAAAATCTAAATAACCCATATTATTACACCTATTTCCTGATGAAAAAAAATATTTCAAACATTTTACATAATATATCTGCACGGATAAATCCAACTGACCTGATATGCGATGATTCCCTTAAGAGGTGCAGTGGTTCATGGAGGGGCATGGCAAATAAAGCGTGCTTGGGGTTGGTGACAAGGATAATGGGCCATGTGCCATGCGTCACATCCGTAAAAGAAAACAGGCCATGGTCTATTGCTGCTACTCGAAAACTGAAAACAAGTTGCACATAAATCTTTCTTTTCTCTCTTCTTTGCTTTTTTTCTCTGCACTTTCCTCTATCAATATTATGTGAGATAATTTACATTAAATAAAGAAAACTCTGCCAACTTTTTCTTTTGTTAGCCACAATACCCAACAATCTATAATTCACATATTTCTTTATGCTTTTTGATATGCCATACACTCACATGTCTTTTTTTTTCCTTCCCTTTTCTTATTCCTTTATTGGCCCTGAGATGTGGTCAATAAGATTCACTTGATTTTAATTGTAATACCAGCATAAAAGAAATTAATTCTTTATACAGATATCCTGTTTCTACTTTGCAACTTAAAACTGATGCATATATAAGCTGCATGTATATACATAGCCTTTTTTATTTCATTTTCATGCAACTCACACATAATAATAGAATATCTTCTAATCATTTAACTCTCAGTAACA
This sequence comes from Penaeus chinensis, assembly GCF_019202785.1. Taxonomy (NCBI): domain Eukaryota; kingdom Metazoa; phylum Arthropoda; class Malacostraca; order Decapoda; family Penaeidae; genus Penaeus; species Penaeus chinensis. The sequence continues at coordinate 26,781,299 of NC_061824.1, forward strand.
TAATATTCTTACCAGATAAAAAAAAAAAAATGCTAGATAATAAATCTAGATTACCCAACCTTCTCCCTCTCCCATTCCCTTTCTCTGTGAGTACTGTGTGTGTACACTGCTGTAGTGTGTGTGTGTGTGTGTGTGTGTGTGTGTGTGTGTGTGTGTGTGTGTGTGTGTGTGTGTGTGTGTGTGTGTGTGTGTGGTGTGTGGTGTGTGAGTGTGTGTGAGTGTGTGAGTGTGAGTGTGTGTGAGTGTGTGTGAGTGTGTGTGAGTGTGAGAGTGTGAGTGTGAGTGTGAGTGTGTGAGTGTGAGTGTGTGAGTGTGAGTGTGAGTGTGAGTGTGAGTGTGTGAGTGTGAGTGTGAGTGTGAGTGTGTGAGTGTGAGTGTGAGTGTGTGAGTGTGAGTGTGAGTGTGTGAGTGTGAGTGTGAGTGTGTGTATGTGTGTGAGTGTGTGAGTGTGTGTGAGTGTGTGAGTGTGTGTGTGTGAGTGTGTGTGTGTGAGTGTGTGAGTGTGTGAGTGTGTGTGTGTGTGTGTGAGTGTGTGAGTGTGTGAGTGTGTGTGTGTGAGTGTGTGAGTGTGTGAGTGTGTGAGTGTGTGAGTGTGTGAGTGTGTGAGTGTGTGAGTGAGTGAGTGTGTGTGTGTGAGTGTGTGAGTGAGTGAGTGTGTGTGTGTGTGTGTGTGTGTGTGTGTGTGTGTGTGTGTGTGTGTGTGTGTGTGTGTGTGTGTGTGTGTGTGTGAGTGTGATATGCGTAGTGTGAGTGTGTGGTATGTGTAGTGTGAGTGTGTGGTTTGTGTAGTATGAGTGGTGTGTATGTGGTGTGTGTGTATGATGTCTGTGTATAGTGTGTGGGTATGGTGTATGTGTATGGTGTATGTGTATGATGTGTGTGTATGATGTGTGTGTGTATGATGTGTGTGTATGATGTGTGTGTATGTGTGTGTATGTGTGTGTATGGTGTGTGTATGGTGTGTGTGTATGGTGTGTGTATGTATGGTGTGTGTATGTATGGTGTGTGTATGTATGGTGTGTGTGTATGGTGTGTGTGTATGGTATGTGTGCCTGTGTGCACATGGGTTTGTGATTTCATGTAGGTCTGTGTGTATGCATTTATATGTATGTGCGTTGTTGTGTTGTCATACTTGGTTGCATGCTATGTTGTGTTGTGTTGTTGTGTGGTGTGCACATGTACCTATTTTTGTGTCTGAGTGTGTGTGTCTGTGAATACGGATGTAGATGCGTGGATACATCTCTGTGTATGTGTGTGTGTGTGTGTGTGGGGGGGGGGGGGGGGGGGTAAATGTAGATGCAGATGCAAGTGATGATGTGAGTGAAATAATAAATATAGATGCAATGCCTGTTCAGGGTACAGTTGTGAATGTGCAGGCAATTCTATCCATGAAAGTGCACATTTTTTAACAGTCCACTTTTCTCTGTTACCTAACTTTTCAACTTATATTCTATATGAAAATAAAGTTACCAAGTATGCTTCTCTGGACAAAAAAAAAATGTATTAAACATCACAACATAATTATCAAAAAATAATACCAAACTATTATAAGTATGGAATATAAAGTATTCCAATAATATTGTAAGCCTTTATTACAGCTTATTATTATTATTATTTTTAATCTAAAGCTTAAATATTTCTAATATTCTACCACTTCTATGCTGTCATGCATAATAATCAAAGCTTTCTTTCTGAATTACAATGTACAATATGTTCTAAAAGCAGGGCCATAGACATGGAGGGAGAAGAGCTAAAAAAAATGACGTAATAAAAATACACATAATAATAATAATAAAACATTTATTCCCTCTCAGTTCCTCTTTAGTAAAAAAGTAAAAAACAAGAATTTTGAATATGGGGAAAAAATCCTTTTCTTCCCTATTTTCTTCCATCACCCCTTAAAAAAATACTGTGTATGGCCCAGTTTAGAACTAATAAAAATTACTCCTCAATAAATCCCATCCTATTTTTGATTAGAATATTCATCAATAAAATCACTATTTAATAATATCTTGAACATAGTCCTTCATGACTAGTCACCACTGCTTTATGCCTCTCTTTATACTTTAAATTGCTTCATGACAGACAGATGAACAATATCATACTAATTTTGGAAACCAATAAATTAATTAAAGCATTCATATTTCTATAAAAATCTTCTGAAAAGTTCATTAGAACTTTGTAGTTTGCCCTTGCTGTAATCAAAACCAAACCAGTCTAGCCCATTTCTAACATGATTACTTACATTCTTCCATCCTTCCAGTCACCTAATTCTAGTTCTAAAGAACCAGTGTGCTGCCTGGTATACATATTTGGTGCAAGTCCTCCTAGGGTGTGTAGGTGACCACATAAGTATGCCAGCCCTTGGCCCATGACTCGACGAATCCCTGGATCAGGCGAGAGTATACAAGAAGTCGGATAATGACCAAACCACACTGAGTAATTACTCTTGCGGCTGGCAGTTTCAAATTCCTGAAGTAGCTTCATTTCTTTGTTCGTGAGCATACCTAAAAATGTAAACTTTTATTATGATCTCTATCATATAATACTCAACTTCTAATCTAAATAAGCTGTCTTTGTTTCAACTTAATTTTGTCTTCTAGAAGGAACTAGAAATCAAAATAACTTTGATTCCCATAGCATGACATTGCATGATTGACAAATCCATTTTTTAATCAACTAAAGCAAAGTCAAACAACACAGATGAACTTGCCAATAAAATTAAATGGCCTTTTTGGGCCTGGAAGAAGACAAGCATCAACAGCAATGAAGGCCACTGAATCATATCCATATTTGTGTATGTACATATAAGAGCGCTGATGATGTTGTCCTTGAATGCTGTAGTTTTGGTAAAAGTTGGCTTCACTAGCTAAGGATGGTACATTAAAGTTGTCTGAAATAATAATATAAAAAATTAGCAAATTCTTAAAAAATACTATACTGCATTTGTTAATACATAATTATAATAGCAGTAGGAAATAGAATAGGAATTGCACTATTTTCAGAAGAAAGTGAAATTGATATACTAACCATGATTTCCTCTGATGTCTAGCCAGACAGTGATATTAAGAATTCCTGAGGTTTGAATAATATCACGATATGTAGCCCACTCTTCTATATACTGTCTTGATCCAAGCATGTCAACAGTTTTGGCATCTGTTAAGTCACCTGCAATTTAAAAATTGATGAATAAAATACATTAAATATATCCCTATTTAAACTACAGAACAAGACTACTAAATAAAAAATAAATGCATTGAAAACAAATACACATACATACATATCAACACATGTATGGACAAACAAATTGGCAAATATATAGACAAAAATATGTTTTCAATCTCAATAAAAAAACAAATGAGTGGATCTATAAACTAAGCCACATACAGCCAAACATATAGAGACAGACTTCTAAACTGAAACCCTAATCAATAGATGAAAAATTCAGATTTTGGAATCCTCATCACAGAGATGATGGATGACATTAATTCATGAATGGACAGGGATGGGCAAGAATTCAGAGTAGTATCAATGAATGCCATGACAATGGTGGCTTTTCTGTGTTCTACATAATACACAGGCATGGTTTTGTGGCTCTGGCTCTGATCCCATTAGTTCTCTAGCTCCAGCCTTCCACAATACATAAAACAGTATAAAAATTAGAGATATCAATAAATACTCAGTACTCATTACTATATGATTTCTTTATCAGACTGGGGTAGTCTGGTGGGGGATGTGTGAAACATCTGTATTAATGTTTATTACCCATACATATATTCATGAATTGATTTATTAACATTTAACAATTTTTAATTTTTGGTAAGCTGGTCACCTGACTATCTAACAAAATTTCTACTTCTTTATTTCATAAATTCAGATTTCTTCAAGTGCTAACAAAAACTTGTAATAATCAGAGGCCTGGTGAAAGCATTATAGTAACATATCACAATTAACCTGTTGGATCTGAGTTACATAGATATCATCTTGAAAAAATTCAATGAAGGGTGGGTGATATAAACATCTAGTCATGGAAAAAATTTGGCTGTGGGGCAGGTGATGGGAACATCTCATCATGGGAAATTGGTACTGAGTGCTGGGTGATGGGGATATCTTGTCAAGAGTAAACAAAACTCTTGGAGTCATATCATATCAATGGGCCTTCAGGAAGCTTCTATAGGATTTTCACTGGTATACAAGGGTGAAGTTTACAATCTGTTAACCATGCCTGGAAGAGAGTCATCTCCAGGGAGAATACTATGTTTGTAAACAGGAACCTATTCCTGCCTGCAGTTACCCATGGTATAAGGTGACTGAACATGAAAATATAAAAAAAATAGCAAAAGTAACACAATGTTATATATTGTTACTGTAAAAGCACAAAGTGCATTTGCACTGAGCTAATATGATGTCTGCTCCATGAAAAGAGTCTATTATACAGCATAACAAATTACAAATACAGACATCAGAAAATGGCAAAACAGCAGAAATTCATCTGCAGAAAAAGGGCTCACAGCAGTGCAGAGAAGCAAGGAATCTTGATATACACAGGAGTGTCCATGTGGGCTGGGCCTACAAGCTACACACCTAGGAAAGTCACCACTCTAGGAAGCATAATAAATGGATTTTGGTGCATGGGCACCAATACACCCAAATCCAACAGGTTAATAAATTTTATAATTCTCAGCAGCAAAAAAAATTTAACTCACATTTCTAAACTTACCTGAAGCAAGGACTACTGCAGGTTTCACAGTTTTAACGGTGAAGGAAGCAAACTCCCGTAAATGCACTGAGCGTGTTGGGTCTTGAAATACACTTAAATGCAGGTCTGATACCTAGGATTAAAACTTGTGTGAGATTCTTTGCTTAGCCCCTCATGTGTTGATTATATCTACTACTCAGTATAAATATCTTGAAATTAATTTATTTTTTTAAAACACAAGATATATTTCATGAAAAAATATTATCATCCCTGTTCAATATGCTTCCTAAAAATAAATAAAATTGTAATGATATAATGTTACCCATATCTAACATTTCTGCTGTATTTAAAAAAAAACGTACTTTTCTTTCCTTCTATCAGACTTTTTGACATCATTAACCAACCTGCATAAACCACATGAGGTGGTCACTCTCAGCTTTCAGCTGAAGCTGGCTACTCTGGCTGTGTCTATTCGTGTGGCTCTCATGGTCACCAACTGCTTCCTCCACATCCACACTCAGTACATGGACTACTCGGCCAACCAGTGAAGCACCTCCAAGGACAATAAGCGCCCATACCAGAGTTCCAAGTCCCACACGCATGCTATGGGATACAAAGAAATTGTTTTTGTCATTTTCGTAGATCATCTATCTAACTTTATACATGCCACTGCAGTAATCAATAACATTTGTATTACAACAGAAAACTACATATTGTTTTAATATAGTTCAATAACCTAGATGAAAGCAGTAATTCCCATCCTATTCCAACAGGCTGCCTTAGTGAATATCTTACTGCCCTTTACATCTTCAAGCATGCTATCATTTTGAAATTTAATTTGCCAGTACATGTAGAATATATAGCTTATGGTTATCAACAATGTAGTAGTGAAGTTAAGTATTCTTTTATTGATTTACTATTATTAACCCAATGCCGCTGAGGAAAATGAATACAAAAATGGGGAAAATGCTCTGCTCTTTTTCTACATTTTTGTGAAATATCTCTGCACATAGATAACTTTGCTAATGCTTAGCCACAAATGAGTCAATTAGTAGACCTTGTGACCTTACCTGATTTCACTATTTCTTGAATTGGCAGGTAAAACGTATTTTTTACTGGTGCTATTTTCTACAAGTATCATTTTCATCATAATCATTATAATTACCATAATGTTATAAACATTAGTAACAGCAAAATAAGATAACATAAAATATTTTCATAAATCAAGGAAAAGGGTAAACAGTTGTGTCAGGCAGTACTCATAATTGGCTCATTGGTGACTTTGTACAAGTGTAGCCTTCTATGTGTAAAAACAATTAATAAAGTAAACTCACATTGCGCATGGCATGTGAGTTAAATGGCATTAGGTTAAACTATTGCCAACAGTGAACTAGTAAAAATGAGGAAAAGACAAAATACAAAATGAGAATGAAAAAGATAATGAGAAAGTGAAAGCAAAAGAAAAATAGGAAGAAACAAAGACAGAAAGAGAAAGACAAAGCTAAAAAGAAAGTGTAGTATATTATATATTCATATAAATATACATATATATATATATATATGTAAAATATGAGAGAGAGAGAGAGAGAGAGAGAGAGAGAGAGAGAGAGAGAGAGAGAGAGAGAGAGAGAGAGAGAGAGAGAGAGAGAGAGAGAGAGAGAGAGAAAGAGAGATAGAAAGAGAGAAAAGAAAGAAAGAAAGAAAGAAAGAAAGAAAGCAAGAAAGAGAGAAAGAAAGAAAGAAAGAAAGAAAGAAAGAAAGAAAGAAAGAAAGAAAAAAAGAAAGAAAGAAAGAAAGAAAGAAAGAAAGAAAGAAAGAAAGAAAGAAAGAAAGAAAGAAAGAAAGAAAGAAAGAAAAAGAAAGAAAGAAAGAAAGAGAGCAAGAAAGAGAGCAAGAGAGAGAGAGAGAGAGAGAGAGAGAGAGAGAGAGAGAGAGAGAGAGAGAGAGAGAGAGAGAGAGAGAGAGAGAGAGAGAGAGAGAGAGAGAGAAAGACAGAGAGAGATATACACATATGTATGTGTGTATATACATATATACATATATATATATATATATATATATATATATATATATATATATAATATATATATATACATACATATACATATATATATACATATATATAAATATATATATAAATATATATATATATAAATATATATATAAATATATATATATATATATATATATATATATATATATATATATACACACATGCATCTATATAATATATCATATATAATAGTCTACATAAAAATATAGATATATGGATATATGCATATCCATATAAATATACATATAAATATATATATATATATATATATATATATATATATATATATATACATATTTATACATATATACATAGATATATATATACATATTCATACATATATACATAGATATATATATATACAAATAAAAATAATCCATGCACTCATATTTTTGTATTATATTACATAAATCTCTATAGCCAATCACATCAAATACTTGGACAATGTTTCATATCTGTTTACTTTATGCCTTATTCAGTTAATGAATAAATAGAAAGTATGAATGCTACATCAAGATTAATCACTGAACCAGTGAAATACAATATATAAATACATCAAAGACATATTTAACATTCATAACATAGCACTGATGTAAAATATAACATAGTGGTTGAGGTTTCTCTGTCAGAACTTTAAGGGTAAAAAGCAGAAACTATTAACTTTTATCTTAAAATGAAATGCTTATTTGATGAATTTAAATTGACAAGCATATAACAAGTTTACTACAATAGCTACATACAGAGTTTATAATCTTACTGCAATTTCTCATATATATTGGTTATATATCAGTGTTATATTGTGTGTTTTGTTCCTTGTATCTATATCGTTCATTTACATTTGGAATTTCACATAAATTCTAATTGTAAATTTCAAAATATTCAGATCTTTCACTTATTAACGGGATGCATAGTCCAGATTATTTACAAGCTGAAAACTATTCATTTTTAACGTGACTTTCAGTATGACTGTATTTGGTATCACGATTAATCTCTTAAGATGATCACGATGACTGAAACATCAATTCGATTGATTATTAATCATATCGCTATTTCTCTGCCTAAAGCCTGTCTAAAGCTAGTTTCAATCTCTTGTCATATGTAATTCCAAAGGCACATTCACTATCTAAATTTATCGAAATCTGAGTATATCACCCTTATCATCTTACCTCTCTACGTGGAAAAGCCGCTCAGCTTCTCGACATGTTATGGATCCGATGAGATGTTAAGAGATGAAGAGTGGTAAATCCCGGACACACGGAGAAAATGAGAGCTAGCCAAAGTAGCCAAATTTTAAAGATATTACAGAGATGAAAAGATAACTAGCCAAATTTTACAGATATTAGCGAGAGAAAAAAAAGAACTAGCCAATGTAGCCAGATTCTACAGATATTACAGATGAAAAAAGAACTAGCCAATGTAGCCAAATTTTACAGATATTACTTAGATGAAAGAGAACTAGCCAATGTAGCCAAATTTGAGATATCACAGAGATGAAAGGAAAACTGGCCAAATTAGCCAAAATTTCAAAAATTGAAATGAAAATTCTTATATGTGGCCCTTTTTGATAATGCTCATAAACAAAATTTGCACTGTATTTGTTCATTAATTAGTTTTTCGTCATATGGTTCAGGAAAAAGTAAGGAACGTATGATTATGTGTATATTATTTTGACGTAAAACTAATTGGCATTCAATATCTATATGGAACCTCTATGTATTGCTTTGCTCATAAGTATTATCACTGATATTTATCCATCATGTATTTTTAACATTTGTGGGGTATGGGTCGATAGTCCCATCGAAACATTATTGATTTATGTCAGCGTATTAATGTGTTATTGACATACTATTCAGTGCGCTAATAGGGAAATCCAAAATGGGCTTTATCGATGCAGTTTATGAATATCATTTTATCAATGTATTTGTTATCTACCCCATTTTTTGCTTGTGAATGTGTAATGGTAATAGTTAATGGTTAGAGCCAAAGGAATGTGGTAGACACCAAAGGTCATATAGCACTACAGAATGGTTTAGTAGTGAAAAAGTGTAATGGTAGATACCTATATTTGTACATATTTCAATCGTAGTCCACTAGACACAGGTTCAACCAGAAAATATATATTCACTGGAAGAAATACCAAATCATTATTTTTACTTCAATCACATTCTGTAAGTATTTTTAGCGGAAATTACTTTTGGCTAGTTTGGCTACTTCGATGAAAAGATGGCAAGTTTGCAGTCCCTTATTTTACCGGTTAGTTTGTTAGCTTTGCGCAGCTGTAGCGAAATCGTGCGTCAGCCAACGGGGAAATTCTTGGCCTGGGTCGCAGCTGTCGTACGAAATAAGAATGAATAATTCGATGCCATGTCAGGTTACTATTCATTAATTTGTTTTCTTTGAGTACTAGCTGTTGAAATATTGAAAGTTGGCAACTGATAACGGACCTGTAGTACAGCGGTATCGTATATATGCCATGTCTACAAGCTATGATAATATGCAGATATACAGTGGACGGTAGATGTGACATGGTATGGCCGTATGTCTATTTGCGGAACTCTTCAATGTTAACCATTTTATATTTTCCAATTACATGCCACTAGTCATTTTAGATCTGAATAGAGTACATAGTAACAAACGCATAAATTATTTTATACCAAGGAGATATATACAGAAACTAGGTTATGTAGGCATAAAGGATAAATCCCCTTTAGAATTTGAAGGAATGAGGGTCATGCCTGTTTGAAGAACTTATCCCCACGACCGGCATTGTGGGTCGTAGTCTACCCTCTCGTCCTTTTGATATGTATTGTGTCCTGGTGTAAAATTCACCCATTTATAATCTAATGAAGTTTGATATGATTATATTATTTCGCAACTGAAATTAGTTAGATACAACCAGTCACCTTACCACGGGCTTTACTCCCTTGCAATTGATTAGGTTACATACAACCAGCCTCCAATGAGCTTCACCGTACACTGTTTTTTAATCGTTCTTGATAAAATCATATCGTGGGTGACTACACCTCATGATCCATATTGTAGATTGTTCTCTATCCTTTTATAGCTTACTTAGTCATCATGACCTTATCAGAGAACTTTCTTCACTCATTCACGGATGAATTAGGTAGAGAATGACCAGTCTCCATAACCCGTAATACTGACCGTCTGTTACTCCTCTGTAACTGAAATAACCCGATTCGACCAGTTTCAGTGACTCACATATCCTAGCCTATAATTTTTTTTACTGTATTATGATTAAGTGAAACACAATTTGTCCGCATTACACGTAACAAAGGTCGTTCTTTATTCCTTTACAATCAAATTAGTTCAGATTAGGTCAGTTCCCATGACCTTTACCAAGGGACATTCCTCTGCTGCAACTGAACTAGGTCAAATACGACCATTCTCCATGACCCATACCGTAGTGCTACACCCAGTCCCCACCACTCGTACCGTAGTGCTACGCCCAGTCTCCATGACTCGTACCGTAGTACGTCCTCACACCGCCATCTATCGG
>NC_061824.1:26799067-26806567 GCF_019202785.1 Penaeus chinensis
GACGAACCTCTAGAAACAGTGGAACATTGTGTGGAATTGGAGAGTGGAGAGCAGGTAGTCGAACATGAGGAACCTTGGCCCAAACGACGAAAGAGTCAGGACGACGCTGAGGATGAGTGCGAGGGAAGCGAGGTGGAGACTAAGAAAGGGAGCCGTGTTAGAGTAGTTGCTTATCACTGCTCTGATTGTAGTGTCAATTTTACTGATGAGAGTGAATTTAGAGCTCACATGGAAGCTCACTTGATCAAACTGCAGAATTCGTGCGCACTTTGTAGTACAGAGTTTCCAACAAAATCTGAACTTCAAGATCATATCAAAGAACATTTTTCTAAAAATTCATCTCATACCTGTAATATTTGTGAGCAAAAATTTGTTTCAAAGAGTGGTCTGAAACGTCATAAGAAGCAGCTACATAACTTTGGAAGTGTTGTTGTTTTGAATACTGCTGTAAAATGTGGGGTATGTCAGGCTGTATTTTCTGATAAGGCTGCATTAAGGCAGCATGCTGCATCTCATGCTACGAGAAAGCCATTTACATGTGAGGAGTGTGGAGCAACATTTACCCAAAATGGGTCACTTCAAGTCCATCTTCGCCGTCATAGAGGAGAGAAGCCATTTACCTGTCAGTTATGTGGTAATAGTTTTACCAGAGCACACAGTCTCAAAGTGCATATGAAAACACACACGGGTGAGAAGCCATATGCCTGTGAATACTGTGGTGCATGTTTTGTAACTTCATCTCATCTGACAGTTCATCGGCGGACTCATACAGGTGAAAGACCCTATTCTTGTAGTGATTGTGGAGCCACATTCATAACCACTTCACACTTAAATGTACATCGAAGAGTACACACTGGAGGTGGAAACAACACTGGCACACCAGTTAGTTGTCCTCAGTGCCAAGCAACGTTTAATGATCCAGCCCAGCTCCGCCATCACCGACGTACTCAGCACAGAGTGACTCACCAGCAGTCAATGCAAGTAACATGTAAAGTGTGTGACAAGCGATTTTCAAACCACTCTCAGCTAGGTAAACACATGGTGCATGAATGTGGTTGAGTTTGGCTGAATTTAGGGGGCACAATGGCTTGGATATTTAAGAATTGTAGATCTTGGTTGTTGCAAATGATGCCGTTGGTCACAAAGTGATCAGTTAGATTTTCTCAGAAATTTAACAAATTTAGATGGATCAAGAATAAAAAAGCTATGAAACTTTGTAGCTATATATATAGTAAAAGAAAAGTTTTTTGGGAGCAAGACCTCTCAGTCTATAGATTGTGAGGCCATAAATAAGTCTGATTGCCTTTTTAAGCGTTCCATAAACATCATGAACACGGCCCTAGTAGTGTCTGTCGTGTTGCGGTGATAGATGTCCCGCAAGACAGTAGTCTTGTAGCTAGTCTTGAAGTAGTCTCATGCGGGTAGTGTTTCGGTTTTGTTTTTTAGAAGATGCTGCCTTTTGATGCAAGTAGAAAAACCAAAGATTTAACTGTGCCATATGTTTTGCAGTGAAAATTACTGCAGTTTTATTTATTTATAATATGTATTCTATTTTATTTAATAACAGTATTGTTAAGTTATTTATTTCTCCTTGTTGTTTTTGTACAATAACGTGTCTTAGATTTTTGAGTGTTATCTACAAAAGTAACTCTCTTGTGTTTTAGGCTTTTAATAATCAGGGTACAATTACTTTCTGAAGCATCGGATAACTTACACGCTTAAGACTGCATAACTTGTTATACCTGCTGATCACCTAGATCAGTCATCAAGTGTTTTAGTCTACAACATAGAACAAAATCCTAGTCAGAATGTATGAGACATCATGTCAGCCATAAGTCTGGAAGATCAGCTACATAGTTTGCTGTCTCTCCACTTTCCATTATGATAGTCATAACTGTACTGAATTGCATTTTAGGAGCACTTCAAATCAATGAAGTTTCACTAACCTTGAAGAAATAGCAGTTGGTATTGATAGTCTGTATAGAAAAATGTATAAATAAAAAAAAACAAAAAAAGAAAAGGCAAAACAAAAATATGAAATGTAGTGTAAAAAAAAAGACGTGACATTTCCTTCTGAGAAATTATTGCTATTTTGAGGAAGCACTCATAGGAAAGAGATAATTTTAAGTATTTATTTATGAAAGATATAATATTCATTGTACAAGTGATAACATGTACTTAACAGACCTAGAACAGATGATTATTATTATATAACTAAAAGATGTGTAACAAAAACATAAGGTGTCGCGACAGTATTAAAAAAGACATAAATTGTATACTTAAAAAACGGATAGAAAAAATTGAAGGAAATCCCTTAGTAATGCCATAGGGTTTTATGTGAACTTCAGACTTTTAAAAAACTATAACTTGCCAAAGTAGTGTGGAATAAATGGTCTTATCATTTCTGAATTGCATTGCATTGTTGTGTAATATACATCTATCTCTAAGCCAAACAATATAAACTGGTCACTTGATTATGTGTGGCCATACGTTCCAGGTTTTATTTCCAATTCTGATTGGCTTTATATTTTTACTTTCAATAGTCTCTTAAGTAGATAAATATATTTTTGACCCTCACCATGGATAGATTATAATTTCTGACTTTTTGTGCTCAATTATATTTGTAAATAGTAGTTAATGCATTCATGGATGTAATTTGCTCTTAAGATTTTAATGTCACAACAAATGAACACAAGTGAATTCATGAATCCTTTAACTCTGAAAATAATTACTTGCCCTCAGAATCTGTATGGAATGTCGCATTCTCATTTATTCAGGACATCCATTTCATGTAGGCCAAGGATATTTAGTTACCCTACTGAGGTGAAAGAGATTGTTATCTTTTATTTTTGCCATGAATATTGTTTTCCACCTGGAAATGGATAATTGTTATGGTATGTGAGATTTTAAAAGTCTGTATGCAGAATGGCATATTGCAGTATGCCACATTTTCATCAGTTTCAAACACAAAAACTTATCTGCCTTGGCACGCTTCTTTGTAAATAATGTAGTCAACGGAGGCCTCTTCACACAAAATTCATAGTTTTGTTGAATTTCATCTTATGGAGAGGTGTGTAGAACTGTGTGCAATAGAGTATCCAGTCACTTTTTGATGTTGAAATATACAAATGTTAATATGAAATAGTTTCCTTCACATTGCCACCTACTTCTAATGATATATCAATGCAATAGATGATATCTTATTTGTTTATATATTTTAGATTATAATTTTATGACCGTATCCCCCAGTCCCTTGCTCATTGTTGTCATGTTGGGACTTGGGAGACGGAAACTGAGGCCCTAGGTAGGGGATCACCCCTACCTTGGACCTCAGCCCTTGCCTCAACTAATTTTGCATGGTCTTTTCCTTTTCCTTCTCTTTTTCATCCCCTTATTGTGTCCACTTCCTAAGGTGTGAGTGCCATACTAAAAATAAGAAAGGCTGGTTTTGTCAGTCCTGAATGGTCTCTGAGAGCCATGGGCACAAGTGTCTTTTGGTTAATCGCCTATCCCTTACCCTTTATGGGGACCCTGAGAGGTATTTCAGGCTCACCATGGCCAATAATGATTTTTAACCTATATTATGGGCATTAAGGCTAGCCCCTTCATCAACTAGCTCATCTTTAATATGATTTCAATGGTTTCCTGACCAGTGCCACTCTTTTGACCCCAGCTCTGACCACTGATACTAATACTCTCTCTTCTTGATATTTGCTGTCCATTCTATCCATACTCAATCATCCACCGAGGTCATTACTCAACCTTCAGAATACACCCCTTCCTCTCTCCCAGCATCCTCCACTCCATTTCATACTGCAGAGTCTTCTCCATTATCTACCCCCACCCCCCTTATTACCACTCGTCATCCTTATGGTCCTCCTACCCACAGTACTAACTCCACAAAATCCAATCTTCCACCCTCTTATGCTTCCACCTTTACAAACATTTTGAGTACTCTTTTTGGCCCAGCCAAGTAGGATTGATTCTTTGTGATTCCCCTACTGCCTCTTACTCTGACAATACCCTTTTCTTCCAACAATGTCTCAAAAAAAAAAGAAAAAAGGCAAAGTTTCCTTTTGCAGTCATTCCAATCATTCATGCCTTGTCACAGTTACATCTGAGTCCCAAGCCAGTGCACCCTGGCTGACTTCACAGACAAACCTATTCCTGTCCAACCTCACTCCTTTCTTACTACTTGTACCGAAACTGTTTCTGTCTCCCCAACTAATTTTCCTATCAGTGACAAGGACTAGTCAGACTGTGAAAAAGACCTGCTCACCTGCCTTGTTGACTACGAAGCAGTGGCAGGACAGTGCTACATTATTCCTCCCAGAGGCCAGCTTTATTCCTACACCAATGTTGCCAGGATTAGCTTCTGTAAACATGACCTCCCCCATGAAGTTTATATTAGTGGAGTGGCCTTCCATTCCGACCATATCAACCCCTTCCCCATCAATGTCAGAAATGTTGTTGTTTTGGCCACCCAGCCAAACACTTGCTTCACAGCCTGCTGCCCTCTGTGTGCTAAACCTGGTCATAACCATTCAAATTGCTCTGCTTAGTCACACACATGCCAATTGTGGTGGCCCCATAATGTATATTATAGGAGCTGCCCTGCTTGCCAACTCAAATCTGAGATACCAATTCTCAGATTCAAACTAGGCCTCACTCTGTGATGCCAGACAAGAGGCACACTGGTGTTTTTTTTTCTTTCTCTACCTATTCCAAAACTGTCCTTTACTCTGCTCTCTTCCCATCTCAAAATGTCTCAGCATCTCCCCCATTGTCTCTTTCCTCTACCCCAAACCATCCTACCTTTACTTCGTCTCTTCCTCTCTCCCCCAGTCAAATTTTTCCAGTGTACATCCAAATACTTCAATCTCACCACCTCCTCAATGTCTCCCCTCCTCATCATCACTTTACCTGTTGACCAGGCAATCTCAACATTCCATCCCATCTTTTCCTACCACATCCTGTCCTACACCCACCTTTTCCTCTGCTCCTTGGACATCTATTCCCTCTTTTCCTCCACACAAGAAAACCTTTGTTTCGCAGACCTCCCCACCCAACTCCCCTCCAGAAATTCTTGAAGACATCCAAAACTTCCTAAACATGACCCAAGAGAATGCTCCACTCCTTCATCCACCCTCCAATCCCTCTATTCTGCATTCAAAGCATTTGCTAATATCCATCCTCCTTCTCTTCTAGTTCTCCCTACCTCTGTTCCTCCCACTCTCTCCCAAAACACCATCCTCCATTTGCACCACCATTCCCTCTTCCTTCCCCATTCTCCTTACCACTCCCACCTAGATGTTCTCGTGACTCTTTTGTCACACCAATTTCCTTCTCTGGATCCCTTCCTTCCTGACATTCTTCCTGATACTTCACCATCTTCCCCTGTTCCCTGTATTCTTCTCCTTCTATTTCTCCAACCCCCATCTCTACCCATATTACCCGTTGATTGTTTCATAATGGCGCCTTTGCTAGTTTTCCTTATACAATGTCCCTTTCTCAGTCACAGATACTCTCAATCATCCAATCGCCTTACACCCTTGCTTCATTTGCTCCCCCCTCTTTACCCTTTTCACTATCATACTATTCTAAAACACTCAATAACCTTTAACATCACATTTTATCCCCATTGTTAACTAATTTTTACCCTTTTCACCACAATACCATATGACTTGGGATGTCTAGTACATTTATTTGTTTTAACCATTAACCATTTTATGAGCGTAAAGATATTTAGGAAAAAATTACATTTCAAGACCACTCGAAGGCACAAGCTCATATTTAAAGCTTACTGAGCTAGGTCATGTTATTATGCACTATAAATGACCAGTGTTCAGTTAAGATCCTATAAAAATGTTTGAATATAAAGAATAAAAGTCAAAATAAGAATGGAAAATGCAGATGATGGTAAATAGTTTGATTTCTCTACATATTCATTATCTGTCTTCTTGCAAAATTGTGGTCCTGTGAATATTGTGGCTTGGCAGTGCATTTGTTTTAAGGCCCATTTACACTATAGGCCATTCTTAATTTTTAAAATAATAATATTCCTTATTGATATCATTTGCATGTAATCTAATGTTCATTTGTTATAATTTGTATAGAAAAATTATTCATCTGCTATTTTGGTATTGCGGGACATTCAACTATTGAAAACTGGGATATGAAGATGTAGATTCAGATAAAATTGATTTTCTTGCTATTTAATTAATATGAATGTGTGTGAATGCTGTACAAACAAATATGCAGGTGTGTATATATACTGTGTGTAGCAAAAAAGAGCATACAAATCTGGTGCTGCTACATGTAATGTTAATGAGAAAAAGTACACGTTGCAGATTGTCATATTTTCATTGAATGTAAGTGGGGAGTTATAGTTTTGATTATTTAAGTAAAAAATCCAGATCACAAAGCAATCGCTCATGCATGCTTCATCAACAGAAATAATATTAGTGCCTGTCTCTAGGACCACGATATATATAGAGAGGCTAGCTACAGTGCAAAACTGAATATAACTCTACTGGAACAGAAAATATTAGATGTAAATAAAAACTTATTGTACCTAAAGGACTTAACAAAACTAAGTAATCTCATTTCGTTCTTGTAGCACACTGGTACCTTTTGTGTTGGGGACATATCAATAGAGACTGCCACAGTATACTGCATAAAGTTCCAAAGTATATATTATATATTATATAGATAAATATATAAATATCAATATATATATATATCAATATATATATATAAATATCAATATATATATATATATATACATATATATATCTGTGTGTGTGTGTGTGTGTGTGTGTGTGAGTTCAATTCGAACAGATACGTGAACAAGGCGAAGCGCTAGAGATAGTGGACGAGTATATATATCTAGGGCAACTCGTACAGGCAGCTTCTCTTCCTATCCTTGAACTAAGGATTCCTCCCCCACCCTCCTTTAGTTCATCAGACTCCCAGACAAACACATTTAGCGAAGAGGAAAGTAAGCGACCCATTAGACTAAAAGTCTCCTTGCCATTATGTTTAAAGAGGAGCCTTTAACCAATGCGTCCTCCCAGTTATGACCTCAGAAACGTGGACTACAATCAAATAACTGAAGAGGAAACTAATAAGTGCCCAGATAGGGATGGAGAGATTGATGCTGGGATTTAGCTTAAGAGATGGGATGAGGTCGACGTGGATCAGGGAACAGACAAAAGTGGAAGATATACTTGTGAGCATCAAAAGGAAAA
Organism: Penaeus chinensis; assembly: GCF_019202785.1. NCBI lineage: Eukaryota > Metazoa > Arthropoda > Malacostraca > Decapoda > Penaeidae > Penaeus > Penaeus chinensis. The sequence goes on from NC_061824.1 coordinate 26,806,318, forward strand.
AATGGCAATGGACAGGTCATATATGTTGAAAGCAGGACGACAGATGGCGTGACGAAAACGAAATTTGGGGGCCAAGGCTGGAAACAAAAAACGCAAGTTGGAAAAGATTGGGAGAGGCCTACGTCCTGCAGTGGATTGATTCAGGTTGATGATGATGATGATGATGTATGTATGTATGTGTGTGTGTGTGTGTGTGTGTGTGTGTGTGTGTGTGTGTGTGTGTGTGTGTGTGTGTGTGTGTGTGTGTGTG
>NC_061824.1:26809067-26824067 GCF_019202785.1 Penaeus chinensis
CTAATTAGCTTTTATATATCGATCGTGAAATTTGTTTTGAAGAGATGTTCGTGAACCATGAAAGACGACTGTGACTAGATTTGAGGTTAGTAATAGAAAAAAAAAAAGATGGGCCATATTTAAATTTGAATGTTATGATGTAAGAGGAATTTGAATAGTCTCATGTTTAGCGTAAATTGAAGACAGTTTTCTTGGTTTCTCTGCGTTATAGGTTGATAGTGATTTCCAGAGTTTATTCTGGTTAGTTAGATTTGAGGAATTTGTGTCAAGTGTCTTGATTATTTTCTGCTTTGATTTGAATTAATTGTCTTGGCATTGTCTGTGTAGAGATTCAAAGACATAAAAACAAATTCCCTAACGAAATGGTAAATCCTGAGGAATGGACTGAGATTTAGGAAAACTAGGGTAATATCCTTTGAAAACACACACAGCAATGATATAAGCAATAGAAAACAATTAGCAGAAATTGAAGGTAAGCCCACATTTACTCCTCACTGAAGCACCCACAGTGATACAAATTCTTGTCATAACCTCTGTGTTTTGGCTTTCCAGCAATTGGATCATAAACCTCCATCATGTATATTCTGGCTGGATAGAATTTGTAGATGACCTTGTTAAACCAGAAACTAGTCCAAGCTCAGTCTTGTCAAGCATATGTAGTAGAGGCTTGTTAGCTCTGCCTCTGGTGGATACAGTCCTTTAGAATAAGACTCATAAATTATAGTTTGTTTTAATGTAACAAGTATTTTTTATTCCCAAAAATCTTAATAGATATGGTAAGATAAATTCAAGCTTGAATAATGGAAAAGGTTTGCTCAGGAGGAAATATTTGTGTTGTCCTAAGGCAAGATTGTTGCAGCTGGACCAATAAGATTTACAAAATTTAAAAAAATCTTTTCAGGTATTGACTAAGATTGCGTTGTTGCAGTCACCATGTCAGACAACATTCTTGTGGCTGTGCGAGTGAGACCACTCATTACGAGAGAGGTGTCTGACTCATCAACCATCCAATGGCAGACGGGTACAGACGACACCCTCACCCAAATTGACCCATTAACACAAAAGCCTTTGTGTGTTCCATACAAATTTGGTAAGTTTTGATTTTGTGAGATATTGGTATTTAAACGTTTGTCTCCATATATAGTTTGTATATATAGCTTCACAGACTGGTAATAGATTTATAAGGGAAAGTATTTTCATGTTTCAGATCGAGTCTATAGCTCAGATTACAACAATGCAGACATATACTTTAAAGTGGCAGAGCCTATTGTGGAGTCAGCTCTGGCTGGCTTCAATGGAACCATTTTTGCTTATGGACAAACATCATCAGGTATGGAGTGTTTTTTTCTGGAAGTCTTTTGAAGAGTCTTAGAATATATATCCATGATACTGACTTATTTCTCAATCAGATTCAGATGACGTGACATGTGAATAACTATGTTTTCACTTATAGGAAAGACCTTCACCATGATGGGAAACCGTGACCTCCCCGGTATCATCCCAATGGCAATCCAAAACATTTTCAATTCAATTGAGAACACACCTGACCGGGAGTATTTGATCAGGTTTGTCTGGTGTCTTTTTAGAATTAAATAACAAATAAATTGCTTCTGATCGTGAACTTCCTGGAATAGTTATGTGATGTTTTTAGTATATGTAATATCATCAAAATCTTGAGAATGGTAATCATTATTTTTGCAGGGTCTCGTTCATGGAAATCTACAATGAGAACATCACAGATTTGCTTGCCTCACGTGAATCTCGTGGCAAAAGCTTGAGTGTACGAGAAGATATTTCAGGCAATGTATATGTTGCTGACTTAAAGGAAGAATGTGTAAACTGTGAAGAAAGTGTAAGTGCGAGGCCTTTTTTCCTTAGGACTTTTATTGTCATATTTGACCCTATTATTAGATTTTATTGTATAGCTGAATTTTGATAGTCTTTAGTGAAAAATTAATATGCCTTTTATATTATGGTAAATATTAGCAAATTATTGCAAGCCTCATTAGCCACTTATAAAATGAAGTTGGGCTGTCCTGTTTTATGATGTGTTCATGTATAATATGTTTATATAATCCATTTGTTACAGTTGTTAGCCTTGATGAGAAAAGGAGACAAGAATCGCCATGTTGGAAATACAAACATGAATGAACGTAGCTCAAGATCACACACCATATTCCGTATTGTAAGAAAATTGTTCATTTGTAAATTGTATTAAAGCACAGACTATTTTATGTATGATATTTGCAGATCTGCTTATAGAGTTGGGGAAGTTTTTCTTTTCCTGTTTTTAAAAATTATAAGGTTTAATTATATATGCAACATGAATTGTATTATACATAATTCATATTTAAGACATTTAGTACTTCATACATCTTGAAAGTAATAGAAAGATTCCAAACAGACTCCCCAATGACAATCAATCATGTGACTCTCCTTTCTACAGATTTTAGAGTCACGAGAACGCACTGAAGGTGATGGCAGTGATTCAGCTGTAGTTGTCTCTCAGCTAAATCTGGTTGATCTTGCTGGTTCAGAGAATGCATCCCAGACTGGCGCCACTGGGGAAAGGCTTAAAGAGGGAGGCTTTATCAACAGGTCCCTCTTCATGCTTGGACGGGTCATTTCACAATTGAGTGATGGAGAGTGAGTATTAGATCTTATTGTATTTTAGATTAGAGTAATAAGATAGTGGTCCAGATATATGTGAATATGTTCAGTGGTATAAGAGTGAAGGTTATATGTCAGATATTCTATCTGTAAGGGGTTGATTGTAGGTGAATTAGAGAGTGATAAATGTTTGTGTTAAGATTTTATGCAGAATTTTATCATGAGTGATATAAATCTATTGAAGACCAAAGGAGGAAGTAGGTTTTCTCTTTTAAACATCAACATTTTGCTATATGTGAGCATGTAATATATTTTTGTGTGTGTGTAAAAGAAATGGTCAAAAGTATGGATGCATTCATGGTATCTAAATATGGTGAAAAGTCACATCAATGTAAACATGTATATGTGTATATAGATGTGTTTTGTATGGGTATTGAAAGAGAAAAATTAGAATGAGGAGTTTTCCCTGCTAGTTAGGCCTTTTATATTGGTTATTTACTTTTGTGTATTTATATTTGTTTATATACACTAATTTTTTTCTCTCTCTCTTTTTACTATCCAGGCAGTATGTAAATTTCCGTGACTCTAAGCTGACACGAATTCTACAGCTGTCATTAGGAGGAAATGCCAAGACTGCTATTATATGCACAGTTACTCCAGCAGCTGTAGACCAAACACATTCTACTTTAAGGTAATGTGTACCATATCTGTCTGTCAATACCTGACATTCTTTGTAGTATAATATTGTTTTCAAATTAAGTCATTGCAGCTTTTACTCGGTTACTAAAAAATATTGATTTTGCTGTACATATATATTTGTACTCAGTTCACTATCAGTATCTCTTTGACTATTAATTAAGGTTAATTAATGACTTTTAGGATGTGTAGTGTTAAGAAATCAGAATAACCAACAGGAACATTCTAGATTTTGTATTTTTTTTACTTTCTTTAGGTTTGCATCAAGAGCCAAATCGATAAAAAATAAGCCTATTGTGAATGAAGTTTTGTCTGAGGCCGCTCTGCTGAAGAGATATGCAAAACAGATTAAGAAGTTAAAGGAGTCTCTTGAAAAAGAACGCAATACTGATAAAGCACAAGAAGTTGAACAGGTGAGAAAAATGCAGGATTAGAATTTAGCAGTTTTGTTGATGTAATATACTGTAAGATAGACACGTTTTATAAAAATTACTAAGAACTGGTTGTTCATGACACCAGGTGCGTGAGATGTTGGATGAGCAGTCCCGCAAGAATGAAGATCTTCAGGCCAAAGTGACAGAGCTAAAAACTATGTTAGTAGTATCTAGCCTCCCAAAGGAAACGGATAAGAAGATCATTGTAAGTATGAGAATTGGAGTTTTAACCCAAAACTGACAGGCATGGCATGTACATACCTACTGGGAGTTTACTTCATTAATTGTTTTTACACATAGATGGTTTTACTTATATTTAGTCACAAATGAGCCAGTTATGAATACTACCTGTTTACCCATTTCCTTGATTTTTAAAAATATTTTATGTTATCGTATATTTCTGTTACTAATGTTAATAACATAGAAATTGTGTCTATAATATATATAACACCATCAATGCTGATAGCATAGTTTTTCCTGCAAATTCAAGGAAAGGTGAAATCAGGTAAGGTCACAAGGTGTACTAATTGACTCTTTTGTGGCTAAGCACTTGCAGAGCCATCTTGGTACTGAGACATTTCACAAAAAATTGTAAAATGAGCACAGCATTTTCCTTGTGGCATTGGGTTAAAAGTGTGAATGAGACTGGTTTCAGGTTGCTAACTTGTTGATCTGATGTCAACTATTGGGAACATGTCAAGAATGTCTTGACAATTCAGATCTTGGCCAGAGTATGGGCATCATTGTGTTCTTCATTACTGTGAAAAAATATAACTATTTTTATTTTATTGTTTTGGATGATGAGAATAATGAGAAAAATGCTTAGATTACTCTCCTTATTACTCTGGCAGTTATCTTACTTGCAAATCATGGCATTACAAATATATTTTTTAATTATTACTAAATGCCTAGTATTTAATTGGCAGGTGCAGTGGTTTTCAGCTCTGTCTTGAATCATATATGGCAGTGTAGCCTGAATGACATCAGCCACTCAGAAGTGGACATCAAAAAAACAAAAACAAAAAACTGCAATGGTGACAATAAAAAGTCATATCAGTAAGTAGTAGCATTTTTAGACTGAATGTTGTATGATTAAATCAAGGACAAGAAGAAAAGGCTCCGCCGTGAGACATGGGCAGCCCCAGCAGCATCCAGAGCCATGAGGAGGAGTATGGCTCCACTGAGGATCGAGCCCCTGAATCTAGATCATGAATTTGTGCGGCCGGAATTGCCACCTTGGAAAGATTTGGGAACGCTTGCCGAAGAGTCTTCCAATTCTTCTCAAAGCCCGCCCCTCAACTGCTCATCTGCATCTGATGGTAAGTTTTGTTACAAAAGTATTGTAGTATAGTAAATGCTTGATAGTATTTAATAAATTAACATTTGTTTCTCAACTTTTTTTTATTTTTATCTAAAGCACCATGTCTTTAATTTGTATTTTATATTACTGTATTTGTATTCCTGAATACAAATACGGTAACTGGAAAATTATTTAGCCACGCATTCTAATACATATATTAAGAAAAAAATATTTGGATAAAATATCCTTGTATCCCACATGAAATTGTTACCTTTTGAAAAGAAATATGTAAAAATTTGAAAATAAAAGCAAATTTCCTTTTTGATAATTTAGTTACATAATCACAATTTAGTAAAAGATTTGGAGATACATATTTGTTTCTATATTCTAGGTTTTGGAAAAGATGACCATAGTTTCAGCATGGATATGGCTGAACAGTCAAAATTAGGAAAACTGGAGAACAGCTTCAATACCCCAGAAATTTTGGGTTCAAAGAGGAAGAGAAGAGTCCAGTTTGATTTCAATCTCCCACCAAGTTTCATTGATGCTGAGTGTCAGACTGAAGAGAGTTTGCTGCCAAAAATAAAGTGAGTTTGAGGAATCATTTATAAAAACAAGTGATCATTAATTTCTTTGTTCCCTGTCAAGTTAACTTCAAGGACAGAGAACACCACATTCTTTCTCATTAATTTTGCCAGTATTACATTGACATAATTTTGGAAGGATCAGAAATACACATTGAAAATATGTGGAAAATAGAACTGTGTACAAGAACAAGGTCAGGTTATATTATGCAAAGTAGAACTTTATTGGTCAATCAGGTTTGGAATTAGATCTTTTGAAATGTAATCACTTGCTTATGAGTTTAAGAAGGCACTTTGCAACTCAAGACAAATTATGAGGTGGTGAGCCATTCAGTTGTTACAATTTGAGCAACATGTAAGAATACATTATATCTCATATAATACAAGCATTTTATACAGAATTTTTTTTCTTGGTTTTATTTATAATAACTATATTTTCTAGCCTGCTGCGCTCTCCATATCCAAGTACGCCAAAGAAAGGTGCAGGTATCCCTCCTGGTTCACCAGGAACTCCAGCTCATGTATTGAGAGCAAGAAATACAGAACTGAAACTAAAGTTGGAGGAGCAGAACGAGTGGTTGCAGGAGTGGCAGGCAGAACTTAGTGAACTTCGAGACTTTCAAAAGGTGGAGCTGCAGTTGCTGGAAGAGAGTTTCCAGTTGAAAGTGGCTGATGGACCTATTGATAACACCAAAGTGAGAGATTTTGAATTTTCTTTGTAGGAGATCTTGGACCTTTGCTACACTTGCTTTTGTTGTCTTTTAATTTTTTGTTTTCATAGTTGTGATGTTATTCATCTAATATTGTAGGCTTCATTGAAAATAACAAATAGCGAGTTGAACTATATATTTTGCAATAAAAATAATTTATTGTGCCAATTATTTCTAATTTTATTAATATAAGACTTCTAAAAGTTTTTTATTACAAATTTATCCAACAGCTCGACTCTCAGGCTAAAGAAATATCTTCTCTAAAGCATTCTTTGAAAGACTCTGAAACTCTCTTACTGGATGCCAACCGAGCTTTGTGTCAGAAGAGCCAGGATTTGGCCAGTTTGCAAGAACAGTATCAGGAACTCATGGAGGAAAATGAAAGAAGATGTGGATATGAGACAGAACTCTTCAATTTGCAAGAGGAAAACATACTGTTGAAGAAATCATTGGTAAGGAATTGGCTTTTTATATATTAATGTATCTCAGTTATGATTGATTTAAAGGTAATATAACTTAAGGGGTAGTCTAAACCCTTGATTAAAAAGAAAAGAAAAGGGTGGGGGGGGAAGTGTTTGGTCTTTCAAGTTGAAATTTTCAAAATTTATGTTAGCACAAGAATGTGATGTGATTCTTTGGAATAGATTTTTTTTCTTTGTACTTCAAAGTCCGATGCCTTAAGGGTTCCATATCACTACTTATTTTTAAAGCTTCTTAACAAGCTTTTTGGTTTTATTTAATTGCAGTATTATTTTTCCCTTTTCTTTGGGTAAACCATTGTCTTCTTTTCAATATTTTGCTCTAGTAAGAAGTCTATCTTTGTAATATCTCCTTTTTTGTAATGTTTATTCTTGTTCTGGTGTTATGAAACTAAAGCTTTTCTTGTGCATTGTAAATCTAACTTTTATACCAGATTTCCTTTACATTTTTCACTTTTTGTCATTACCAGGAGGAAAAAGACAGAAGCATAAAACAGTTTAAGAATGAAAAGCAAGACTTTGACATGGTGATGGAGTTGGCACTGGAAAAGCAGAAAGGCAAAGAGAGTGATTTAAGGAGGAGTTTGGAGGTGAGTATTGTTTTCTGATAATAATTCAATCTGGGTAGAGAAAAATAAAATCAAAATTAAATGATATAGATAGGAGAGTTTTTAATATGGTTATTGATCTTTCTAGGCTGCTTGGGAAGAGCTAGCTAACCATGAAAGCACCACTGTGGATGTAGTTCGAAGAAGGAGTATGCATGTTTCTCAACTGGAGAAGGAACTAAATGAGCTTCGTGAGAATCAAGCAGAAATCCAAGAGTAAGTTTTGCAAGGATATTGCCATATCATGGCAAAATCTGTACTCATTCTGGATGAGGTCTAATCATATACATAGTCATTTGCGGGTGTGGTCAATGAGAAGACCCTATCCTAAAATATATATATATATATATATATATATATATATATATATATATTTATATATATTTATATATATATATTTATATATATATATTTATATATATATTTATATATATATATTTATATATATTTATATATGTATATTTATATATATATATATTTATATATATATATATATATATATATATATATATATATATTTATATATATATATATATATATATTTATATATATATTTATATTTATATATATATATTTATATATATATTTATATATATATATTTATATATATATATTTATATATATATATATATATATTTATATATATATATATATATTTATATATATATATTTATATATATACATTTATATATTTTTTTTTTTTTTTTTTTTTTTTTTTTTTTTTTTTTTTTTTTTTTTTTTTTTTATGATGATGATGATGATGATTACTTGATTCTCATTTTGTGCCTGCATGTAAGTATTGAATATCTGAATTACAGAAATTCAGAAAGGTGAGGACATTGCTTTATAACAAAATTTAAAGTGTCCTATTAAGCAACATCAGTACTTCGGTGAAACTTTATTTCATGGCTTGCTGTATTATTTTAACCAACTGAAATTTAGTTTAAATGGTCAGTAGTCAAACTGAAGAATAGGTTGCCAAGTTCAAAATTAATACTCACATTAAAGTTTAAGTAAATCCAGGAAAATTTTTGAATTAGTCTGTTTTCATTGGTCTTCATATACTTAGCCATATCCTGACTTCACCAATTGTTTTTGCCCTGGTTTCAAGGCTGAAATCAAGTAATGCTGAACTGAAACAACAACTGGAGGCATCACAGCAAGAGCAACAAGCCACTCAGCAATTGGCTGATGAACAGAACTTGAAGCTCCAAGAGGTAGAGACTTTGCTTTAGTGGTCAAGTGTTCTAGTGACATATTTACTTATAATGGTGATAAAACAGTTAAACAGTAAATAAAATGGAGAAACCTTCAAATCACCCTTTTCACAGATGATGATCTTGATGGATAAGCTAAGAGAACTAGATGAACAAGTCTCTCGCATTGAAACCTTGGAGAGTGAACTCCTGAGAGTGCAGTCGGAGCTAGAGAGTAAAGAACAGAAGAACCTGCATCTACAGGAGACTGCCAATGCACTCCAGATGCAGCTAGAAGAGCGAGAATCCCAGGGAACTGCCACAAGGATTCGTGAGCTGGAAGAAGAGGTAGTGAATCTAAATTGACTTTATATTAATATGCTTGTACTGTTTATTTTATTGGCAAAGAAAGTTTAATATAACCTAAAGCAAAATTAACTTATATATTATTCTTGCTGCTTTAGTGGAGGAATTCTTTTGGACATGTGCGAGATATTATTATTTACTGAAGTGCAAGAAAGTTCTTAATTCTTAAAGCATTTGTGGACTTCAGGAAAGTTAATTTCAAATGTGCTTTCTTATGAGCATCAAGTTCAGTGTTGTAGGTATAGTACTATTTTTCTGTAAATCATTTTTGCCTTTTTTATTCTAATATTTTTCTTTTATACCAAATCTAATTTACAGATTGAGAATTTGCGTGACAGTGCAGCTGCAAGTAATACAACCTGTAAGCCTCTGCAGCTACTTAATGCAACACAAGCAGAATGTACTACAGTGTCATCTGAAATCTCTCGAAAGTTATCTGAGACTCTACAGGTGTTAGAAGAATCCATAATGCTACCCTCAACTCCTAACAGAGGTTCTGTTAGCTCCATGGATGAACCTTTCTTCCAAATGCAAGACTTCATTATCATCAAACAGCAGCTGTTAGCTCTGCAGGAGTCACTTCTTGCACAAGAGCAGCAACAGCAAGTGCAACAACAGAAATTTGAAGATCATATAAAAGAGGATGCTTTACATAAACAACAGTATCATTCTCAGGTGAGAAGCTATTAGAGATTTAAGGTTTAGAGCACTGTTTCACAACCTTTTTTGGTTGCAACCCTAAATGTAGTCTTAACATGGACTAGTAACCATAAAATGTGTTAAGACGTTGTAATAAATCCTACCAGTTGTATATTAGCTATATTTATAGATGTTTATGAGCTTACATTATTTTATTTATAAAGGTTTATATTACCAACAATGAATTTTAGTAAATAGGAAATAGGAAATAAAAGAAGTAACAACAAAATACAAACTTTTACTTATTTGCTTGCTTGCTTGTTTCTTCTTTTTTTTTTTTTTTTTTTTTTTCCCTCTCTCTCTCTCTCTCTCTCTCTCTCTCTCTCTCTCTCTCTCTCTCTCTCTCTCTCTCTCTCTCTCTCTCTCTCTCTCTCTCTCTCTCTCTCTCTCTCTCTCTCTCTCTCTCTCTCTCTCTCTCTCTCTCTCTCTCTCTCTTCTTTTTTAATTAAGACTTTAAAGTGACCCTCAGAAAAACCCTCGCATCTCTTATCATGGTCTTTTTAGATTCAGAGATATTTTTAATTGATAGCCCTGCTTTTTAGGATTAAAAAAATATTAATTGCCATGTTGTAAGATTAATTGCATGCATTATTTTTTCAGATTATTGCTGAAATAGAATCACAGATCAATTCATGGAAAATGGCAGAGGCACTTTGTGCAGACTACATTGCCTATTCTCATGCTCCTTTCACCCATACCAGTTCCAAAGGTTATGCTCAGTCAGTACATACTCATGAATCTTATGATGATAATGTTGCACAAGAAATAGATAAAGCAGTTCAAGAAGTTAAAGAGCAGGTACAAGCAGAGTATGAGGCTAGATTAAAGGAAGAACGTGCTGAGTTTGAGGCTAGGTTGAAGAAAGAATCTAGAATAGGAAAGGACTCATTACAGGCTGCCACACTTAGTCTTGCTGATGAACTAAAGGACGCTGGCATGAACATGACTCTTTGCAATGAGACATTTGAAACCTCTATTCTCAACCTTGAAAATGATTCCTCACAGCTAGAAGTACAAAAACTCAAGCAACAATTAGACATGCTTAATAGAGAAAATAGTGCACTTTTGGATCAAGTAAAACAGCTATCAGAAATTCATGGTAAAAAAAGGGAAGTCCATAATTGTTCCAGTTCTCCACAGTCTCTAGCTGATGAATTACATCAAGTTGGGATGAATATGACTATGAATATTTGTGATGAGACCTTTGAAACCTCCATTTTGAATCTTGGGACTGACTCATCCATTCAGGAAATCAGTCAGCTGAAGCATCAGTTACAGCTGCTTGAACAAGAAAATATTAACCTCAGTGAGCAAGTAAAACAGCTAGAGCTTCAAAGGTCAGAGTCTCAGAAGGCAAAAGAGCAGGTAGAAATTGAACTGCAAGGTATTATGAAAGAAAAAGAGGTTTTAAAAGCCAGTTTGAAATCAAATGAAGAGGAACTTTCTGATAGCAGGATAATATCGGAGGAATGCCACAGTCTCCGCTGGCAGGTTAATTCTTTGAAACATGATAAATCTGATCTTGAAGCAGAGTTAAAACTAATGCAGGAGGAAAATGAAAATCTGGAACAAACAATAAATGACAGCATGAAGAAAGTAGAGGCGAATGAGGATAATATTTCAGAGAAAACAACAGATCCTCTTGAGGGAGAGCATATAGATAACAGTCAAGATCTCCATAAGGCTCAAGAACAGATGGAGTATCTTCAGAATGAAAATAAAAGACTAGAAGAGGAACTGAAGAAATACACAGCATCCACAGAAGCAGAAGCAGCAGTGGCAACACCTCAAATAGAAAGTGAAGAGCACATTGTAAATGAAAGCTGTAAAATGGATGATGCAGACAAATTGAGTGAAGATATGTTTGGTGATGAAGAACCAGAATATCAGAATGTTAAGGAGACCAGAAACACTATAGAAGAACTAAGAAAGAAATTAGAGGATAAGGCCACAGAGTTGGAAGAAGCTAGGAAAAAGATACTTTCCTTTGAGGAAGACTGTCAGTTGGATTCTGGGGAAATTATGAGCATCAAGGAATTAATTGCATCTAATCAAGAACTGAGGAAAGAATTACGAGAAAAGTCTGAAGAACTAGAAGAAACTGGTAAGAAAATAGAAGAACTTAAATCAACAGTTGTATGTGAGGAGTCTATAGATCATCTTAAAAGGGAGCTTACCATTTCCAAAGAGAAGATAGTTATTCTAGAATGCCAAGCAGAGAAGCAAGAATCAGATTTTGACAATAAGATTTCAGAAATTATAGCAGAAAAGGATAGTGAAATGGAAATGTTCATCACCAACTTTTCAGATAAAGAAGAGGCACTAGAGGAGAAACTGAAAGAACTTGAGTCAGCTAATTCCCATGTTGTGGAAATGAGGAAAACACTAGCAAGTAAAGAACTAGAGGTTCAGAATCTTGTTGCTGAATGTAATACACTCAAGACTACAGTTAGTGACCTAGAGAAGCAGCTGTTAGAAGAGCAAAATAAATCTGATGAAATGACAAGTAAATATCAGATCATGGAGAAAGAGAATTCAGACAGTTCTATAGAAACAGAAAACAGAATTCAAGAACTTAAGAACATTATTGCTAGTCATGAAACTGCTCTTACAGACAAAGCTGAACAACTAGAAGAGATGAAGAAATCTATGGAACATCAGAAGGAACTTCTGGTTACAGCAGAAGCAGAAAAGCAAGAAATCAGAGAGATAAGTGAAAGGAACATGCTTCAAGAATTACATAATGCTTCCATTAAGACTGAGACTGAGAAGACTCTTGACAGAGTTGACCATTCTATTTTAGGTGACAAACTTGATGAACTGAAGCAGCTAAAAGAAGAGTACATCATGAAGGTCAAAGAACATAAACAACTGCAGGATAGCATGGAAAACCTTAGGATTATTCTCTCAAAGAAGGAGGAGGCATTGGAGACCTTAAACACTGAACATGAACTGGAGGTTTCCTCTTACATTGAAAATCTAAATAACAGGGATGAGAAGATACAGGAGCTTGAAACTGTAATCGCTCAACACAATGAGGAGCGCACAAACATGGTAATGGCACTTGATGCTAAAGATCACAAAGTTCAGCGCCTCACCTCAGAGCTGGAAGAGAGCCATCAAAGCCTACAAAATAAGGAAAGGGAATTCCAGCTTTACCTAGATTCAGCTGAATCAGATATGTCCAGTCAAGTGAAAGAACTTCAAGCAGAGGTTGAACATTTAAATAAACTCCATAACGAAGTGTGTGAGGACAGGAAGAATATGGCAGAAGCCATCAAAACTAAAGAGGACATTGTAGAGACTTTGCGGTCTGAGCAACATACTTTGAAAAATGATTTGGAAACTTTAACTGAAAATTTGATGGTAACTAGAGAGAAGCTGGGGGCTTATGAAGATAAGGTAAATGAGAAGAACAACATCATATCAAAGCTGGAATCTGAACAGGAAAAACTCCAGAATGATATTCTGAGTCTCAAATCTCAAGAAGAAAATTCTAAAGGGGAAGAAGTGGAGAAGTTGGTAGGAATTATTGAGAAGTATGAAAATGAAATATCAGAAAAAGAAGAGCATCTGTGCAATATTTCCAAAGAGGTAGAGGGCAAGGACTCTCATATCTGTAATATTGAGAAAGAGATTCTGAGCCTGCAGAAGAGCAATGAAGATATGGCAGAGGAATTGAAAGAGTTCAAGGAAGTCAAAGAAAGATACAGCCAGCTGGAAAAGGAAGTGGCAGAGCATAAAAGAGATTCACTCACTGAGGCAGATGGCCTTCAACAGAAAGTTCTGGTTTTGGAAAATAGCCTTTCTGAGCTAAAGATAGATTATAAGCACAAGGTTGAGAAATTGGAAGAAGAAATATCCTGTCATCTCTTTGAAAAAGAAAACCTGTACAAGAAGCTTTCGGAATCTGAAGTTAAGTTGGATGAAATTAATGCTGAACTGAATGATGTGCATGAAAAATTGGCACAGGCAACAAAAGCATCAGATGAGAAGACTGAACTTTTAGATCTGGCAAAGTGCACTGAGGATCAGTTGAACAGCAAGATAGAGAATTTGGAGGAAGACCTAGAAAGCTTCAGCAGCTGTTTAACTTCAAAGGAGGAAGAATTAGGAAAACAAAAGGCAGCCATCTGTCTTTTAGAAGAAGAAAAACTGAAGCTTGAAGAAGAAATCACAGACTTACGTGCTCAAGGGAAGGCACTGGATGACCAGTTGGAGTCAAATAATACACAGATTGAAGAGTTGGTGAGGATAATTGAGAAATATGAGACAGAAACCTCAGAAAAGGATATGCAACTGCAAAAATATGAGACAGATAGATCAGAGAAAGAAGAACAGTTGCAAAATTTGGTAACAGAAATTGATTGCAAAGAGTCAAGTATCAGGGAAGCTGAGAAAACAATACTGTCTCTTCATGAAAAGAATCAGGAGATGCTTGATAAGCTACGAGAATTGGAAGGACTAAGAGATAAATATTGCAAACTTGAGAGAGAACTGCAAGAGCAAAGTAACATGAAAAGTTTAGAAGATTTACCTGAGAAACTGAGGAACACTGAGAAAAACCTTGCAATCCTTCAGGCTGAATATGAAGAAGAGATTAGGGGATATAAAAGAGAAATTACTGAATATATGTCACAACATGAAGAAGTTGTTCAAAAACTTTCACAGACTGAAGATGAACTGCAGAACTTCAAGGAACAGATTCAGATATTGAAGAAGGAATTATTAGAGAAAGAAAATGCACTGGAGGTAAAAGAAAAGGAATGTGCAAAACTTGATTCAGAACATGCAGATGCATTTATACAACTAAGAAGGACGGAAACTGAAGTAAAAAGATTAAAAGAAGAAATTAACTTGTACAGAACTGAACAAGAAGAGAAGGGAGACCAAGGACACAATGCTCAGCATGAACTCTCCATGAAGTTGATGAAGACTGAGGAAGACCTGCAGCACTGTAAAGAACAGCTTCATAGCCTTCAGAGGGAACTGCAAAAGAAGGAAGAGTCATTAAAAGAAAAGGAGCATGAGTGCACAAGACTTGACATTGAAATGGATGATATTGTGCAGCACTTTAAGAAGGAAGGACAGACGAAGGCAGACATGATCTCGGACATGACCAAGGAATTAACAAAGGTGCAAACTGAACTGAATGAAACAAAGCAGAAATTCACAGATTCCATAATGATTTGCAAACAGACAGCAAACAGTGATGGTGATGCTACAGTAGGAGGAATTGATGAGTTACAGAGTCAAATTACAGATCTGAAGGAAGAACTGAAGTCCAAGGAAGAGGAATGTGTTCGTTTAAATGCAGA
>NC_061824.1:26829067-26849067 GCF_019202785.1 Penaeus chinensis
TATTTTGTTTCTGCCAAGTGCACATCAGAGTTTTGACTTTCCATATTTTCTTGTGATAAAAATCACAGTGCTCATAACTACCTTACATTTTTTATTCACCCAACACAGGAATTGACTTCAGACTTTAGTAAAGGTGCAACCAATTACGAAGAAGGAAAGAACAGGAGTACTTCCATGGCTCCCAGTTCTACAGGAAGCCAGCTACATCTAGGAACTCACAATGCACCGCTTCCCAGTCAGACAAGAATTGAGCGCCTCCCAGGTGCTAAAATTCCATCTGCCGAAGCTCAGAAAACTGATGGCAAGGTTCCAATGTGGCAGAGTTTAAACAAAGAAAATAAAGATTACTCTAAGTACTATCTCCCATCTTCCACAAAAAAGAAACAGGATGAGGAATGCAAAACACAGTGATTTCTTACATGTGTAATTACTAAAGTAAGAGGGCTTCAATTAAAATTTCATACTAAGGATTGTGTGATTTTGTTAGGAATATCTTTGTATTAGTTTCTGTAATCTAATACAGTTATCAGCCTATTCTGCCACTTGTTAGAGGGAATCCTTTCTTCATTATAAAATTTATGTCTAAGATTAAGAAAAAGTGAATCGGTATTATCATAATACTGGTCATCACCTAGAATTAATTTGCAATTTTTTTTTTAAGACTGCTATTTTCTAAGAGAACATGACATATTTTAAGTTTGCTAATCACTTTGATTGAACTTTTATTTCGTCAAATACAATGGACTTTTTTTTACTTCAGATTTATCTTTTATTCATTCTTGCCCATCCTATACCTCTTTGTACATATACTTTGTTTTATATTAAAAATGTAAATATCTTTAAATAAAAATCTACCACTGAAGACAACCTCTCATTTGCCAGATATAAAGTGAGGTCTTAGAAATTACCCACTCCATATATTTTATATATGTATTTGATGCTCTTTTATCAGATTTTTATTGTCAAACAGGAAATCATCTTCAATTTTTGAATGTTTATTGGAAATTATAAAGACCAGTAAATTAACAAATGTTTCCTTGTAATTTGCCAATTTGGCAAGAAATCTTTTCCTTTAGTAAAATGAAACTTTTAAATGGTTGCTTATTAGCCCACTGATGGGACTGCATATAAACATGCCATCCCCATTAACTCCAGACTCGCCAAGCAGTCAAATACAGGATTAATATATTCCTCATTCACTCTTATCATCCTCTATCAATATTAGTGTCTACATGAGTCTTTGATGAATAATCATTGCTGAGTGATTAGAGCAACTATTACAAGAACTTGGTAACCTCTGCCGAATCACTTTTCTCCAATATGGTATCAGGCCCCAGGTCATACTGTTAATGA
Source organism: Penaeus chinensis (assembly GCF_019202785.1). Lineage (NCBI taxonomy): Eukaryota > Metazoa > Arthropoda > Malacostraca > Decapoda > Penaeidae > Penaeus > Penaeus chinensis. The sequence goes on from NC_061824.1 coordinate 26,830,421, forward strand.
TCCTAGAATCTGTTATGCCAATCATCAAGCAATTCATGTATACCTCATTTAGGGGTCTGCTAAGTACCATGCCAGACAGCAAAGTTGACTTCTGCCACCCTCTGCAATGTGTGTTAGCTGCACATAAAAGGCTATTGTTTCATACTTAAGCACCTGATGTGGTCTTTAGGACTGTTCATTTGTGACATGATATATGTGATAATTGATAGCGGTTATGCTCCCCTCCAGCTAACACTCAAATTGAAGCAAATACTTGCTAGTTGGTCCATTTGGAAATCCCATTTGACTTTGGAAGGTTTATCAAATTCTGAATTGCCTTTGCTATACATCTAGATGATATTTTCATTGACCGTGGTAGGCAATCATGATCTAAGACTTCATCAGATCTCGCCTTCTGTCCTGATGTCTTGATTGTGTGGACACAAAATCTTGCAATTGTGAGCTTTATCAATTATCACCTGAGATATTTTCACTTCCTCTGAATCCATACCATCTGGTACTCTTATCCTTAATAGAGTGTCTGCAATAACTTTCAATTTTCCTGCATAGTATAAGATTCTTAAAGTGATTAATTACGCAATGTGACAAAAATATTTTTTTCTCTGTTCACGGCTTGTAACAACTTCTGTGTTGGTTAGGTCCCGAGTAAATGAAAAAATGCTATTAAATATTCAAAAGTTTGAGTTTGCAAACATTACAGGCATCAATTATTTAATTGCTCTCAAACCGTCCACTTGACTTATCCACTCAATCAAGGAGCAATTTCATCAAAAGTAAAACCTACTGTTTTTAAAGCCTGCACACTTGTTCCCCACAGGGATTTATTCTGGTCTGAAATCTCAAACATTTTAGGAATTGAAAGGAAAGGACACTTGTCCTTTAGTTAAATTGAAACCCATGTTCTATATTTAATTCCATTCCAGACTTTGACATCTAGACAGGTGGATTTTCTGTAGAGTGTGATAAAATATAAAATTGTTAAAAAATTGATTGAAGAACCTTATTGATACTGCATTTTCACACCCTGAATTAAGAGAAAGTTGTGCTTTCAAGCGTTATTACAATGGCATCAAGAGGCTGTCAGCACCCCAATTCTTTCTGTTACATATGTGGTGAATATACAAAGAAGAGAGGAAACATCAGTGAAGGTTTGTGAAGCCTACCAGAAGTACTTTGGGATGTCAGCTGCAGTCCAGGACAAGACCTGGGCCCCTCACTACTGTTAGGAGCGGGGACTTAGGAGGCAAAGACTGGGACCCAATGCTAGGGAACTCCCCTGCCTTGGACTCAGCCCTCAACTCAACTAATTTTGCATGTTTTTTTTCCCTTCTACTTTTTTGTTTCTGTCCCTTCCCCAACTCCTTCTACTATCCACTTCATAAGGTGGGAGAGTCGTGCTAAAAGGATGAAAGGCTGACTTTATGCCAGTCCTGATGGAACCATGTGCACAATATTCCCCTGTTTTAGTTGTCTAGTCCTTACCCCTCAAGGGGACCCTGAGGGATGGACTGTTTCTCTCCCCAACATACTCCAGGCTTACCATGGCCAATAATGAAGATGTTATACCCTTATTAGGGGCAACGAGGCTTGCCCCTTTATCAAATAGCCCCACCAATTCAAACTCGTCTGATTCCCAGACCTCAGGCTCTCCTTTGACCACGGCTCCAAACACTGCAACTATCACCCCCTCCTCAATGCCTACTAATACATTATCCACCCAAGTCAACACTCATTCTCCAGGAGACATTCCTACTCTCCCAACATGCTCAACTTCATCACCTCTACCCCCCACATACTTCATCAGCTACCCCTTCCTCCCTTATTACTACCTTACAGCCTTATTGCCCACCTCTCCATAACACTACCTCCCTCAACACTACTCCCTCTTCCACACGTCCCAGTCCATCTACTAACCCCATTTCTACAAATATCTTAAACACTCTATTTAGCCCAGCCAAATGGGACCGATTTTTAGTGATCCCTCCCATAACTCCCTACTCAAACAACACTCTTCTCTTCCAGCAATGTTTCCAAAAACAAGTAGGCAAAATCTCTTTCCTAGCCGACCCGATCATTCCCGTCTCGTCACAGTAACATCTGAAAATCAAGCTATAGCATTATCAACTCTAACTGATCTCTTTGGTAATCCCATTCCTGCAGAATCTCATACAACCCTCAATACTTGCACTGGAACTGACTCTATCTCCCCAGCAAAATGCCCTTTCTATAACAAGAATGGTCAGATTGTGGAGAAGACTTACTCGCCTGCCTCACTATGATGCGGCATCAGTATAGTGCTACTCCATTTCCCCCAGAGTTCACCGTAAGAACCCCACTAACCCTGCCAAAATTACTTTCCGTAGACATGACCTTCCCTTCAATATTTACATTGGTGGAGAATCCCTCCCTGTCCGACCATATCAATCTCCTCCCCGTCAGTGCCAAAATTGTTTAGGTCATCCTGCCAAACATTGCCGTTCTATGTGCCCAACCTGGTTATACTCGATCAAAATGCCAACTATCGGCCCCCATAATGTATTTTATAGGGGCTGCCCCACCTACAAATTTGAGTCTGAGGTGGTAATTCTTAGATTCAGACTTAGACTCACTATACGTGAAGCCAGAAAGGAAACACGTCGACGAGGTTTTTCTCTTACTCCTTACTCCAGTAATGTTGCTCGCTCTGCCCTTCCGCCTCCCTCCCAAGACGTCCCTACACCCTCCCCTATACCTATCCCTCTTACATCTTACTTCCCCACTTCTACCTAATACCTCCCCCAGTCAAATTATTTTGCCATTCTAAATCCAGACACTCCAATCTCTACTGCAGCCCCAACACCTTCCCCTCTTCCCCGCACTACCCGCAACAGACAGACTTATCGTTCCATCCCTCCTCCAATCACACACTCACCTCCACCTACCTTTGCTTCTACTCCTCAGACACCAGTCTCCCCCCCCCCCCCATATAAGAAAACCTTTGTCTCACAAAACTCCCCAACCAACTCCTTTACAGAAACTCATGAAGATATTCAAAATTATTAATTCGAGTCCCAAAGTGACACCGAAACCCCTCATCCACACTCAAATTCCACAACTCCCGATCCCTCCACACTCAAAGTGACTGCCGATATCCATCCTCCTCTTATTCATATTCCCCCTACACCCCTTCCTCCTACTCCATCCCAACACCCCCAGCTCCAGCTCCACCTACATTAATTCTCCCTCCATCCTCTCTATCCCTTCCACTCTCTTCTAGATACACATGTGAATCCCTTATGTCACAACTATGCCCTTCCCCACATCCTCCACCTCCTGATACGATATCACCTCCCCCCTCTCATTCCTGGCTTATTCCCTTCAAATTATCCAGCACGCACTATAACCGTTATCACTCATAGATCAGCTAAAGTATAGCTCTCCTACATTGGAATATTCGCGGTTTCCGTTCTCACAGAGCTGACCTGAGCCATACCCTTTCTTCTTATACTCCATCCATTATCTGCCTTCAAGAAACTTGCTTTGTCAACCTGTTCTCCTTCCCCAGATGTTATACATATCCTTCACTTGATCTATTCCCTTTACCTAACCCGATCTTAACCCATACACTCATCAACTCCTTTGCCCAGCTTTAGCCTTTTCCATATTAATCTAGATAGCTGACGTATAGCAACTAACTACTAACTGAACCGCCCTTCACTACCCTTTACTATACCTTCCTACAGTGCTATATGACCGTAGATGTCTAGCACATTTATTTTGCTTTTAATCATCAACCATTACTGTTGTGAGCACTGTAAGAAGACACTGGAAGGGTGGCTACAAGGTAAGAAAACGTCCCTGAAGTTTTCCAACCCAAGGATCTGGTTGGAGCCAACAGACCACTCCACAACTTTTTTTTTCATGGTGGATGTTAGCAAGCGGCGGAAAGGAAAGAATGCAGCTGGTGTAGATCATCCAGATCTTCCATCATCAATTGCTCCAATTCCCCACTACTCCAAATATCCTGTGCCCATACCACCTGCTCAAGATGAAGTCCAAGAAAAGTATGATAATGAGGAGGAGATGGATGCTGAGGACTTGGAATACCTTTCTCAAGCTTTTATACTCTTAGAGATGGCCTCTGCTACTGTCATGACGTGCCTGGAGTATATGACATTATTGGGGTGCCGTTTGTACCAAAGGAGTGGCGACAATCTGTAGATAGCTCTACCCCAAGTTTGAATGCTTTCCTTCTCCACAATGGAAATACGTTTCCGACGCTGCCCCTAGCCAATTCAGTCGCCCTGAAGGAAGATTACTATAGTCGTCTTGGAAACTGTAATACAACCAATATAATTGGGAAATCATTGGACACTTCAAGATGGTGGCTTTCTTGCTTGGACTACAAGGAGGCTTTATCAAGTTTCAATGCTTCCTCTGCCTTTGGGACAACAGGGCCACATCTGAGCACTACAAAAGTAAGAACTGAGAGCAGCGAACAGAATTTATAGTTGTGACTCGGAATGTCATGTGGGACCCGCTGGTTGATACTAGGATTGTCCTCATGCCACCACTGCACATTAAGTAGGGGCTAATGAAACAGTTTGTGAAGGCTCTCAGCCAAGAATCAGCCGCATTCAAACATCTTGAATTCTTCCCCAAGTTATCTGAGGCCAAAATCAAAGGTGGACTTTTTGTTGGACCTCAGATAAAGAAGGGGATTGAGTCTACCAAATTTACAATGAGAGAACAGCATGGAACTGTTTCAAGGCAGTTGTTAAGGCCTTCTGTGGCAATTGCAGAGCTGAAAACTACCAGCAACTGGTGCAGTACAGTATATCCTAGATGCAGGATGTCGCTTAAAATCCACATGCTGGACGCTTACCTGAAAAAAATCAAGGACAATATTGGTGCCTACTCAGAAGAACAAGGCGAACGATTCCACCAAGATGTAAAACAGATGGAACGGAGGTGAAAAAAAAAAAAAAATGAATGGGGAACTATATCTGGGAGCTTGTGCGGAAATGTGATCTAGACTACAACTGCAAATCCAGGAATTCCAATATTTTTTTATGTGTATAACTTTATCGGCGTTTTTTTTTTTTTTTTCTTCTTTTCTTTTTTCACTTGTTTCCTTTTGATATTATTGTGTGATAAAATGAATATATATTCTGTTGATTTTATACATGAGCTGATACATTTCAATTTTTGTTTTCTTGAAGAAAGTGTGAAAATTACGAAATACCAATGTCCTAACCACAAACCCAAACTTCTGACTTAGAACCGGGGAACAAGAAATATGTTACACTGTGTTATCTAATAAGACAATCACTTCTAATCCCCAGTCTAAGAGCTTAAGTTTCTTTAATACCCAAATGATTGCCAGGACTTCCTTCTCCATTGTGGATTACCTTATTACCGACTGCAGTACTCAACTGGACAAAAATACTGTTGGGTCTAACTACTCCTACACTGCCATGGCAGTGAAATCAGGTGCCTGTTGCACCAATTCCTTCACTAGACTCTCCTTAAGGACACTGAGTGATTCCTCTCATTCATTTCCACAGATAAATGTTCTTCGGCTTTAATATCATGAGAGGCTTTTGATAAACACATTAGTAACCACACAAAAAAAAAGAAAAAAAAAAAATCTTACCACCTTTTGGTTCTCGGGTCTGGGGAAGTTTCTTACTACTGCTAATTTACCTAATGCAGCTTTCACCTCACCATGACCCACACTACGTTCCAGAAGATACACTTCCTTCTAGAGTTGACGAGAATTCTCGGGAATGCTCTTCGGCCTGCTCGTAATAGCTTGCAATGCATCCCTAATATGGCCAGGTGTGTGATCATATCCTGGAAATAAGTAACTAATCAGTTGAGAAATAACTGCAACTTTTACTTACTTGGCTGTTGAATGTTTCAACTGACATACCTCTAGAATGCCTTTGAAGCATTCGATGATAATTACATTACTATGTGTTGACGATCAGTATTGAGATGCCATACTTTTCTCTCGTTTCTTTTTCTAGAGTTGATTAATTATATTCACTCCTTAGGTCCACATGCTCTGGCTGACCTGATACAAGTCCTCCACGTGGGGTACAAAATTCCAATGAATTAAGGCCTGCTATTCAAACACAGTCATGAGTATGTCTTTTGCTTTTTACAAAGACAGTCATTTAAAACAGCTCTCCTATGGTCTACTACTTTCATTCCATGTCACTCTCCTCTCATACTCCCTAAGGATTCTTCTTTTCTTCCTTGAGATTTAAAGATTGGTTATTTCCTTTAGTGTCTTTTGGTGGTCTTTTGTCAAGCTCATTGATCAACCTACAGTATATTTGGCTGTCGATCTGAATAATTCTATCCTGGACATTAGTTATTGCTACATTTATTTAAATTTGCAAGTACTTTAGCTTTAGTTTGTGATACTTAAACATTCGACCTAAGTGCTCCAATGCAGGATCCTCTAATGCCTTTACCTTTACCAAGAGCCTTTTTTTAGTAACTAGATGTTAGTACATGACTCCAATTAATGTCTAAAGTCTTCATTTGATCCTCTACTCTGCATATAATAGATATTATCAGAAAGACTTCGTAATATGGCCGTCTGTGCACCACCATCGTGGTTAATGGGACCACCTAGTACTTTTTTTTTTAGATCCAACCACTGCCTCGGCCAGATCAACATACGAGTTCTCAGGTTTACCCCGAGTCTTTTCTTATTAATGGCTCCTATATATAGTGCATTGACCAGATTCCTCATATGTCTTGTAGCTTTTATTAACGAGAATTAGCGAAAAAGTGTCGTAATTAGCGAAAATCCTCTCTTGCTGTTCATCACGAATTCACGAGATGGAGGATTAAAAGCAGGGATGCGGACATTTCCCGTTCTTGTGGATAAAGTAGAACTTTCCTCCAATACTTCAACTTATTGCTGTCCTGGAGCAGTTGAGGAGAGTATTTTTACTCAGGGAAAATTTTTCCTTCCTCTGATAATGGACAATCTTTAACCTAATGTTCCCCCTCCTCACAGTGGTAGTTGAATTAGATGTATTAGATGGTCTTTCTAGCTTTGCTGCTTGGCTTCTTTGACCAGGCTCCTATACTTGCCCTGGATTAGTTCTTCCGTGATCCCACACCCTGCACCTGTTTGAAGGAACAGTCCTATTGTTTTGTGTGTAAAGTTTCACTCACGTTTGGGGCACTAATAACCTTGTTTTCGAGGAACTATGTTTTGTTCTCCATGACCAATTCCACTTGAGCCTTGGAGATATTTCTGGGCTGATTCCTCACCCTCACTTTTGCCTGGAACAACTGGCCCTGCATGGTGATTTGTTGCATCCATTTAGATACCCTCCTTTAGACCTATGTAGGGTATGGGATAGTCCCCACCTGGTATTTCGCCGATAGGTATCCATAGATTAACCACTATTTTGCCGAAAACATGCTTGGTTGTTTCCGAACATGATCATGGCATGATCGAGCTGGCAACAAGATGTTTGTCCTACAACACAGGAGTTCATACCGGCAGTTATAGCAATACCCTTCGAGGCTTGGCGAGGTACTATTGATTGAGGACTGGCTCCACGAGCCAGTGCTCCAACCTACATCCTTAATCCTGTTACAGCAATACAGGTAAGATAGCCAAGGTCAGAGCCTTGAATGAGCCTCCCTATTTTGTTTTATTTGTCTTTCTTTTAATGGAGTGCAGAGTTCTGTGGCATTGATTATAGATTAGTTGAGGCTTCCCTCCATACCCACTTCGAAGTACCCCTGTTCACTCAATGGCATCCCAGGTGTTTCACTTGGACTGACTGAAGGAAAATTGTACTTGAAGGGTTACCTGGGCTAGCTCTGATAATTTCACGGCACTCAAAAATCTGAAAATTCCTATATAACAATGGGAACTTTCAAATGCTAACTGCTTGATGCAGGTCAGGATTCCATTGGTGAAGATCCGATAACAAAGCGGAACTTGAAAGGCTGGAGATTAGCACTCATATTCAGAGGCACTAGGGACAACTGTAAAGGGAAGATGGACCGGCCTCTCGCGTCCGTCAGTCAATCACCGCGAGACAGTCCGAGAGTGACTGGCTGACGGGTGCGAGAGGCCGACTCTCCAATAAAGGTATCCCAAGTGTCTCCGAATGTGAGCGTAGAACTCACACCAATCCCTGATGCATAGGACAGGCATTGCTTAAGAATGGCAGTCTTGCTAAGGAGGTTGTAGACCATTTCTTGCTAAGTAACCTTCCTCCTTCCTCCCAAGCCATGAGAAAGCTGAATTCAACGTCCTCCTTAAAGACGATTGCAGAGAGCTGGATCATCTCATGTTAGGGTGCCACCAGTTAGCGAGTACATGGACAAGGTGCTTGATCTCATCCTTCTGAGGTGTATCAAAGACTACCTACTGAGACATCAGAAACTGATGTATTCTGAATTCACTCCAGCAAATCAACGAATTATGTGTTCAATGGATCACTGTGTCCAAGCACTGATCTAGTAAGCGATGAGGACCACAGTTATTTATGGTACACAGGAAGAGGTGGTGACCTACAGAATCTGTATGTTGAGGCTGTACTATTCGATGTATTATCAAATCTACAATAGACCGTATCCTTCCACTGAGAGTCACTGTACAGCATCTTTGCGAGTCCAGTCACGGGTTGCTCACAGCTTACATGGACCTTAGGATGGCATTTGACTCAAGGTATCATGAATCACTCTCGGATATCCTGAGACGTAGAATTCCAACAGAGATTATTGGATTAATAGTAAGCCTATGTACTGGTACTGAAAATAGCTAGATGGGTCTTCAACACCCTGTTGAAGGCCCATCTTTGCTCTTCCATACAAATCCAGGAGAGAGACCAGGTTGTGCTCTTGCACCAATGAACTTCAACACTTGCCTGAATTTAATAAGTAATGAATTATGATCGAAAGTCAAGGTGGAGCTACACTGGGTAATATGAGTCTACAAATCTAGACATTGCTTCATGATGTTACTATATTATCTGATTTTTTGAAGACCCTAACAGTAGCTTTCGCTGCATTTAGTAGTGAGGAAAAACTCTCGAATCTATAAGTCTCTAGGCTCAAGATCCAGAATTTAAGAGTCAGCTGATAGAATCTATTCAGTAGGTAAAGGTTTGTGGTCAAGAAATCGAAGCCTCACAGAGTTTTGCACATCGTGGCAATATAGTGTATGACTCTGGGCTGTTACACCAGGAAGAATGCAATATAGTGTATGACTCTGGGCTGGAAATATGAAGATGGATTAGTGACAAGAGACATGTATTCATTTGACAATAGCATTTGAAAATGCTATTATGTGAGCAAAAATACCAAGTTTCATCTTGACGCTTTTTGCAACAAATTTGGCATTAGATTGCGGGGTACTGCTGGGAGGACATGTACCTCATAACGACTACACAGTAAGATTGGAATAGGACCTGTTACTTGCACACTCCGGAACCACCAACACTGGCAATACAGACACTAGGCTTGAATCCCTGAGGATGATCCAGCCCACTGGGTTGTATTCTATAGACCACCCAGGGTGGGACAAATCAACCAATCCAGTTGTAAAGAACTAGAGATGTGCTTGGCAGCTCACCAGAGGCGACCCTTATTATTAAAAGATTATTGTTGTGGCTGGAAACAGGATGGATATGGTAGTGTGCCCCCTCGGCGTTAATTCCACTAATTTATTGTCAATAAATCGCCTCGGTGATCTGGAGCTACACTTTAAAAGACTCACCCCAGAACCCATCAGCATCCAGCAAGCTATATCTTCAATCATTAATATTTTGAAACCGAAATGATTCACTTGGAGGTCACATACTTAGCATTGACGTCACCTGCATAAACCTGCAAGCAAATATATTATATTTCATTGTTTAATTGCCTGAAGGCTACATAGTTGGCATAATCCTCATCTGATCAAGAAAACTGCCGGCAAATTAAGATTTTATTTTATTTTAGTATTTTATTATTATTCAGTCGTCAATTATCCCTTGATAATGGAATTCAGTCCATCCGCGCCATCCAATCTCCGTTAAAGGGCTGCATTCTCCACTGAATATTCTGATATGCTATTTGCCCTCAACCATTTCCTCGAACATATCCTTATGTTTTACTCCCTATATTTGCTTTCACCTCCTGAAATCCTCCCAGATCTTCACATATTTCAATTCAGTGAGCTGGTTCTGCAGGCTATCCATTTTTTCAGCCAATCTTGTGAACACAGTATTACTCTGTCACCCAACCCTGAAGAATACAGTCATTATCACTGAGTGGAGGAGATTTGAGTTGGCCGTAGTTGACATTACCGACTACTGCGTCTTCTGCGTATTCAGTCCTGTCCGCCATGCATCCCTTCAGATCAGCTACGTGTTCTTTATGCATAGGGGCGGATCCAGAACTATTCTGAAGGGGGGGGGGCAGTTGATTAAGGGGGGCGCTTATAAACATTCGGTAATTGATTGATAATGTACCATCACCATGTTGCTGCAGGAAATCAGTTTAGGTCATGCTCACTTTGAGTGGTTTGAAAATTGTTTATGGAAAGTTTTAGCCATGCTGCTTTTTATACCCTGCCACTACCTCGACAGAGAAAGATTGTCATTCTATGTATTGTAATATTCTGCTACGAAGCAATCTGAGACCCCCATCCCCCAGAAAATATTCTAGCGCCACCCCTAATAGGAAAACCTAACTCTACAGCAATGACTCTTAGGGAAACTCTAACTCTGTAACAATGAATTCATTGAACTTCGCTGGTTGAACACCAATCAGCGATCATTATTTGCGTAGCGCTCTAAAACTTCCTCTGCTGTGGGAAGCATATTCCAATAAACTTGCAAAAGTACCAGGCTTTCCATGCGCTCTTCTATCATGGTCGCTCGAACTGCAGTTAGAGTACTCTGCACTTTCGAAAAAAAAGTCGTTCTGCCTCCATTTTAGTCACCGGAAACGTACACAGTATTCGCAAGTGTCTTGATGTTTGGCAGAATATCACTGGATTCTTCATAAGCGCGAACAGCAGACTTTACTTCAGTAGCCTTCACATTGTATTTCCATCTGAGGGCAAACATATAGTCTTACTGAGCAAATTCACTTCAAATTAACGTGAATAAGAATGGGCTCAGTCCATTTAGCTTGATTGCTACTATCATGGGCAGAGCAAAAATGAACAGAGCTTAAAACCTATTTCTTAGACTTTCTATCTTGCGGGCTTAAGTCAGTATTTAATAATTATGTAATGGAGCAATGATATATGCTAACTTCGAGCTCTCAATAATCGAACGTGAATTAATTCTTCTGTGACAGTACTGATGTAACTTTGGCATGGTTTTCGTTCTATTTTCCATTCTCACAGTCGATAGCTCTTGACTAAGGAGATAATCCAAGCTGTCTAATTTTTATAATGATTTGACAGTGATAATGATAATTGCCGATTAAGTATTTCGTTTTTGGATGATCCGAGAACGATGAAGCCCGTCAGTATGTCAAATGTCATTTCATAGAAAGGGGGCGTCGCACTTCCAATAAGGGGTGCGAGACCAGTTACAGAGTAGCGAGTGGGGGGGGGGGGGGACCGAAATCCGCCACTGTTCGTGCAGTAACTGCGGAATATGAACTTAAGATTGATATTCCATAGCTTCAAGTTTCCTTCGAATAGTTCCAGATCAGAACTATACCAATACACTTTTTTTGGTTATTGTTACCATGCCTTTACACTAGTCCCACTGTGCATATACTTGAATATATTTACAATGGAATATTTACAATAATCTATTTAAAATGGGAAAAGCAATGGGATAAACCACTTGAGCGAAGGCGTAGCTGTACCTTGGCTACGTGCAACTGTTCTTAAAGTCACCATCATCATCGTCATTATCGTTATCATTAATTAGGGACTGCTCATGCTCTTCCCGAATTATCATGAAATTAGTGAATTAGCAGTGAGTTATATATACCGAACAAGAATAGTATAGCTTACCCTTCTTAATAGAAAATTTTGTATGTGTATATATAAATATTATATATATACACACATAAATATATATATATATATAAATATATGTATATATGTAAATATATGCATATATATAGATATATGAGTATATGTATATATATATATATATATATATATATATATATTAAAGATTTGAAACGCTAGATGAGCAAAACTCGCTACAGAATAGAAACAAACATTTCCTGTAACTTTTTAGGAGGCAGCTTCACGCACACGCCCCCCCCCCCCCACACACACACACAAAAACACACGTACAGTACATACGTATGCACGCACGCACTCATCTTCACTTCAAGAATCGAAGTATTGTTCGCGTGAAACATATCCAACACATATAATTGCGGATTACAGTATTTGAAGAGTCCAGTGCGATACTGCATAAAATGTTCCAGAAACATCAACACAATCACACAAAGAAAACTTATCATCTGCTCTTAGTATATATATACACATATATTTCTATTTTTACTAATAAATACAAATATTTGTCGCGGCAAAGTCTGCCAAGTGTGCCGGATCCATGGAACAGTGTAAACAAACATGGCAACGTCGTTAGAAGAGCGTAAGTTGTCATCTATCTAAAGTTATTTGATATTTTTGACATTTTTAGGATATTCATTACAGGGAAACGCTCAAAATAGTTAGGGTTTTGTAATATTTAGGAAATTAAATGATGATTCTATGTCTTACCTCGACATAATCTATGCTACCTAAGTTATATGTAATTGATGGGTATTTATTAATTAATTTGACCAGAATTTAGCCAGTAACGCAAAAATATTATATTTTGAATAGGAAAACATTCATTATTGACTATGCCGTCAATTCAAGTAAAAATATTTGGCGAATAAATTCCTAGTTCAAATACCAAACCACCCACATTGACATTCAAACCGAGATGGTAAATATTCAGAATTTACAACTCAATTCAGCAATCTTGGGGGTCCAGTGGGGAATCAGGGGTTTTGGGTGATAGGGGGGGGGGTATGGCACATTTAAAGGAAGTGTAAAAATTAAAAACCCAAGCCAAGAACTGCATTTGGAAAATAGAAAAACCCAATTCAGGATTTGGCCATGGAGGACTCAGTATGCTATTGCGTGAACGAATCCCTTCATAAGCATACAAACTACCACAAAAATCACAGTATTAACCCAAAACCTTCCTATCCCCCTCCCAATCACTGTATTTTCCTATTGGAGGTTCTGCCCCGAACCCCCTCTTGACTGCCACTGGCTGTACATATCAAGTTACAAATTAGGTTTACCTTATGGTTGAAAAGAGGTCAGCTTAAACAAGATTATTGTATTTCATCAAATTAAGCTTTATCCCTGAGATCAGAACAATTTTAGTAAGAGGTTATTCGTTTTCACCAGAATGTTGGGAAAGGCTTTTGAAACACAAATAGCGCTGTAAATAAACTCATCTTTTGGAATGAGAAATAAGGACTGTGACAGCAAAACTGTCAAATTTGCTAGTAGATGGCTGTGCATGTGCAAGTGGCAATGTAACAAGCATATCAAAGTAAAAAATAAATGTGCTCATATGATAATGTTGAACATATTATATATCTAAGGAATGGATATTTAACCCAATGGCGATGGGTCACGCCTATAGGCGTCTTAACAATACGCTCGAAATGTGGCGTGCAGCTGTCCGCCGCGGCGGCGCGCCAAAGCGCCCCGAGGCAATGATTCGGCTTGATGTATCAAATTCACGCGCCCAAAGTCGGCTCTTTACCGCGGTTCGCCAGAGCGTAGAGTTTTTTAAAATTTTCTAGACCTGTCGCCAATGGGTTAATAAATGCATTTCTGAGAAATTGACGACAATTGGTTACATGCAGCTAAGAAATTCACTGTGAGGAGAGAGGCTGGACTTTGTCACTGGAAGCACATGGGTACTGCCTCCGCAAAGCATTTGTCACAACCTATTTTCTTCATTTCTGTCATTATTCTTTGCCTGTGAAGATCATGTTTTATATGAGTGAGTGTAGTTTTTTTTTTTTTTTTTTTAAATATCTTTTGACAGTACCCTTAGATTTTCCCTATCTTAGCACAGTTCTTATAGAAATAATACCAAAAAATATGTTTGGAATCCCCCCCCCCCATACCCAAAATCTTGGCTATGATAGTAGGGGAAGGCTTGAATGGTACCAGGGAAATTGCAGGGAATAATATACAGTGAATTTGGTTACTATATATTCAAATGAAGGGTGCTGTGCCCTCTGCACCCTACCTGGGGGGCTTCTGTCCACTAATCCCTGCCTTGAAAGACAAAGAATCCACTATATATGCATAGCAGGAGTGAGAGTATGACAGACTTTGGGTGCTCCTGCATGTCAGTTGTATGCTCTATCCTGCTGTGAATATGTTGAGTTTTCTTGGGCAGGGATTGGGGGGCTGCAGCTTCCCATATTTGGTTCACAAGGGGCACAGCCCCCTGTATATGACTATATATTATCTGTATATTATTCATATTCTATCTTGCAATTTCCCTGGTACCAGTCATACCTTTCCTGGCTGTTGGGGCCAAGATTAGGGGGTTTTGGGGGGTTTGGGGGGTTCCAGGGCAAATGTCCTACATGTATAAGTGTTAGAAAGTGAAAGAAATCCATTAACACCACCATCTTAGTATTTGGTCATGCAGAGGTATTCTGAACAGTTACCTGGAGACCACTTTTCTTTTAATTAGTAACTATTTGGAAAACTTGCTCATAATCTTTTTATGATAAATATTTGTTTTACATCCAGATGTTGCAGATGCGTAACCTTCAGTTGGCAAATTAAAATTTTTGTTGTCACATTATTCTTAGTGCCTTTTTGAAGCAGTCTTTGTGGTTTTTTTTTCTTTTTATTCTTTCACAAATGTTCTGGTGAACACTATATTTTCTAAAAGCTCTTTTGGTCATGAATAAATCTAGTAATCTTTTGATCACAAATGATGCACAGCTATGATATTGGCTCTGAAACTGAGTAATTGCATTTCATTCTTCTGTCAGTAGGCCTAGGGTTCTGAAAGTATTACACGTGTATCCACTAATGTATGGAATTAAAAATATAAATTCCAAAATGTGTTTACATATACCAAAATCTAAAAATTATATTTTTTTATACTGTTCATCACATAAAGTGTTTTCTAATAAAAGATATAAGGATAACTAAATATATCTCTAATAGAAAAGCTTCAGGTTTGAGTGAATGACTAATAGAAATCCCTTTCAATGGGGATAATGTCCCTGCTGATGTAGTGGTGACAGGTCAGAGTTTTCCATGGTCTGATCCTGTCATTGCCTTTGCAATAGATCAGTTGTTGCAAAGATGGCTTTTCCAACTTGAGTGGGAATATTGGAGGGTTACTGGTTCAGGGAGGCTTATAATGAAAATTTCTCATGTATTTTCTCATTTTTTAGATGTTGGATAAGCAATAATGACAGCAATGTTAATAATAATAACCCATCATCCGCTCACATTCTATCTTGTATAACCAAGAACTGTCTTATGATATTGAATCCATATATCTGTACTTTTTACTATGCATTATATGTCCCAAACTATATGCATTCCAGCAATAGTAATGGGTAATGGTGATAGGTGTAATTAGGATTTTTTTTTTTTTTATTGGTGATGAATCTGATGATGATACTATTGATAGTTATGATAATAGTGACAGTAACTAAAATAATGATGAGAATACATTAAGTGAATGATTGTAGGCTATTCCAGACTTAGGCTGGGTAGAAGTACTTGAATGGCAAAACACTCAACTGTGTTAAGATTATTGTTAAAAAAAATGTATGCAAACTAAGATTATTTGACTCAATTTCACCTCCAGGTTTGAAGGTGAAGTACAGGAGGATTTTGAAATTGCTGCTTTATCTTTCAGTAAACCATACACCCGGCTTAGCATATAAAACCTTATATGTTTCTTTGGCTTCCCTACATTATGTTTTCTTTTTCTTTAGGCCATCAAGTGGAGCAGTCATTTTTTTATCAGTAATATTAAATTATATTTTATTCCTCAGCTTTCACAAACCCTTTCACTTGCTACTGGGTAATCCCTGTGTACTATAGTTTTCTATTGTGAATTTAGTTTGCAAGTACATGGCTCCACAAGTGCTCAGCCATAAAGGATGGCATATATGTACAGCTACAAAGAAAACTATTAATAGAAAGTTATCCTAAACATTCTGTAACAAACAATGAAGCTTTTTGAATTATAGTTGTTAATGCTAGGAAACTGTTGATACCCCTGATTTTCCAACTACTTTTATAGCCATTCATCTTATGGCATTCATTTTGGCATGTACTTTGTAACCTCTTCCATTCAACATGCTTGAGTTGTTTTCTAAATCTGTACCATTTTTTAAATTAAGCTTGTGTTTAATACTGTAAGAATAATATATGCCTAACAGATATTTATCAATAATTTCAGGCCTTAAACTTAAGCAATATCAAGTAGACACATGGACAACCAGAGAACAGCTATGTCTTGCATCAGCTGTTATGCGCAGTGGCGACCAGAACTGGTAAGATATTGAAACTATATATAAATATCTTGGGTTATCTTTGTAGATAAAGGCAATATAAGATTATGTTTCAATATTAGGTTATAAATTTGTATACTGCTCATATTGAAAATAGTGTGTGTTTGTATGATATATCTTTTTTATATTTAGTTAATTTTTAGGCATTAATGGTTGTTTTGTTCTGGTAGTAATTAGATACTTTTATTAAGATAACATATAAGATATTGTAATAATATAATATATGCTAAGACAGAATAGAACCTAAATGTGCATTTGAATATGTATATTCATAAAGGCTTGCGTTGTTACGTTTTATAGGGTTGCTGTGAGACGCAATATAAAGATGCTGACTAATGAAGCCAGTCGACCTCCTGACTGGTATTCAACAAAAAACTGTGCTCTACAATATGCAAAATTACTGGAGTGTGTAGACACCCCTAAAAGAAAGAGGGAACGTGGAGATGCAAGCAATGAAACACCAGGGGAAATTGTCACCAAAATGTTAAGTAAACGTAAGTTGCTTGGCAATTTTGCTGCCAAAAAGTATCTTCAGTTTCCTGATATTGATAATTTAACTGACAGGTTTACTGGATCAAAGTATTGAAATTGATTTTAGTTTTTTCTTTTTTTTTTAGATTGCTGTCTACAATGTTTAATTATTTGTTGATGATATATATATTTGAGGAAAACGAATTGGAAGATGATAACCACTAGAGGAATTTAAAAGTAATTATTTAACCCAATGCCACCAGGGAAATTAATAAAAAATGGGGAAAATGCTGTGCTCATTTTCTATATTTTTGTGAAATGTCTCTGCACACAGATGGCTCTGCTAATGCTTAGTCACAAAGGAGTCAATTAGTAGACCTTGTGACCTTACCTGATTTGAATTGGCAGGAAAAATGCATTTTACTAGTGCTATGAATATCGATGGTGTTATTTTTATTATAAACTTTGTGATTACTATAATGTTATAAACATTAGTAACAGGAAAATAAGATAAAGTAAAATATTTTCGTAAATCAAAGAAAAAGATAAACAGGCGAGACAGGCAGCACTCGTAACTGACTCATTGGTGACTTAGTACAAGTGTAACCATCTATGTGTAAAAACAATCAAACAGGTACTCACAGTGGGCATAGCACGTATGTACACGTCATGCCCGTCGGCATTGGGTTAATTAAATAGTAGCATACTTTCCAGTATTGTTAGAAATAAGAAATAGTAATCAGAGAAATTAAGATGACTTTTATGATATATGTGCATATCAAGTCTAGCCTAATGTTTTATCAGAGCGTGTAGAAGAGCTCCGTGCAGCTGAAGCAGAGGAGCGATCGGACTATAACAAACTGAGGCGGGAAATACAGCAACTTGAGGATGGATTACTTGATAACCAACTTGATGCATTTTGGGAGGAATTACAAAGGTGCATTCTTATGTAGAAGATATAAGGGTTCCATTGACTGTGGTAGACAGAGAATGGAGAATGATAGAATGGTTGTGTTTTGTATTGTTTAGTTATTTGATAATATATATGAACAAGGAATATGAATTGAAATATGCTGACCACAAGAGGAATTTGAAAGTAATTACTTTGAAACATACAGAGAAAGAGCTGAGCAGGAGGAAGAGGAAAGGAAGCACCAACAGTGGCTTAAAGAGCGTGAGGAGAAAATAACAGCAATCCAACAAGCTTTGAAACATCAAGGCCCAAAGGGTATGTCATATATTTGTTAATTGTATATTTATTGGGTACATATTCGGTTTATGTTTACTGGATATGCTGCTCTGTATTATACTAGACTTTTAAAAAACTACATGATATTATAAGAAACAGTATTAAAGAAAAACTTATTTGTATAATGTATGTTCTTTTGCCATTAGTACCAGTACTGCCTAACAAGAAAAAGCAGAAACTGCAATGGCCAGGTAGCTCAGGAGGATTTTCAATGGGTAGAAGAAACAGCGGGCTCTCAGAAACTTCCTCTGAGGTTGACAGTGCAGTTGACAGTCCAGAAGTAAGCGAGACTGTAACTGAAAGTCTGGTAAGTGCAAAAGTAAAATGGTTGATATCATTTTTGGTAGAAAAATTCATCATT
>NC_061824.1:26859067-26864067 GCF_019202785.1 Penaeus chinensis
TCCTCCTCCTCCTCCTCCTCCTCCTCCTCCTCCTCCTCCTCCTCCTCCTCCTCCTCCTCCTCCTCCTCCTCCTCCTCCTCCTCCTCCTCCTCCTCCTCCTCCTCCTCCTCCTCCTCCTCCTCCTCCTCCTCCTCCTCCTCCTCCTCCTCCTCCTCCTCCTCCTCCTCCTCCTCCTCCTCCTCCTCCTCCTCCTCCTCCTCCTCCTCCTCCTCCTCCTCCTCCTCCTCCTCCTCCTCCTCCTCCTCCTCCTCCTCCTCCTCCTCCTCCTCCTCCTCCTCCTCCTCCTCCTCCTCCTCCTCCTCCTCCTCCTCCTCCTCCTCCTCCTCCTCCTCCTCCTCCTCCTCCTCCTCCTCCTCCTCCTCCTCCTCCTCCTCCTCCTCCTCCTCCTCCTCCTCCTCCTCCTCCTCCTCCTCCTCCTCCTCCTCCTCCTCCTCCTCCTCCTCCTCCTCCTCCTCCTCCTCCTCCTCCTCCTCCTCCTCCTCCTCCTCCTCCTCCTCCTCCTCCTCCTCCTCCTCCTCCTCCTCCTCCTCCTCCTCCTCCTCCTCCTCCTCCTCCTCCTCCTCCTCCTCCTCCTCCTCCTCCTCCTCCTCCTCCTCCTCCTCCTCCTCCTCCTCCTCCTCCTCCTCCTCCTCCTCCTCCTCCTCCTCCTCCTCCTCCTCCTCCTCCTCCTCCTCCTCCTCCTCCTCCTCCTCCTCCTCCTCCTCCTCCTCCTCCTCCTCCTCCTCCTCCTCCTCCTCCTCCTCCTCCTCCTCCTCCTCCTCCTCCTCCTCCTCCTCCTCCTCCTCCTCCTCCTCCTCCTCCTCCTCCTCCTCCTCCTCCTCCTCCTCCTCCTCCTCCTCCTCCTCCTCCTCCTCCTCCTCCTCCTCCTCCTCCTCCTCCTCCTCCTCCTCCTCCTCCTCCTCCTCCTCCTCCTCCTCCTCCTCCTCCTCCTCCTCCTCCTCCTCCTCCTCCTCCTCCTCCTCCTCCTCCTCCTCCTCCTCCTCCTCCTCCTCCTCCTCCTCCTCCTCCTCCTCCTCCTCCTCCTCCTCCTCCTCCTCCTCCTCCTCCTCCTCCTCCTCCTCCTCCTCCTCCTCCTCCTCCTCCTCCTCCTCCTCCTCCTCCTCCTCCTCCTCCTCCTCCTCCTCCTCCTCCTCCTCCTCCTCCTCCTCCTCCTCCTCCTCCTCCTCCTCCTCCTCCTCCTCCTCCTCCTCCTCCTCCTCCTCCTCCTCCTCCTCCTCCTCCTCCTCCTCCTCCTCCTCCTCCTCCTCCTCCTCCTCCTCCTCCTCCTCCTCCTCCTCCTCCTCCTCCTCCTCCTCCTCCTCCTCCTCCTCCTCCTCCTCCTCCTCCTCCTCCTCCTCCTCCTCCTCCTCCTCCTCCTCCTCCTCCTCCTCCTCCTCCTCCTCCTCCTCCTCCTCCTCCTCCTCCTCCTCCTCCTCCTCCTCCTCCTCCTCCTCCTCCTCCTCCTCCTCCTCCTCCTCCTCCTCCTCCTCCTCCTCCTCCTCCGTGCAGTGAACCTGCAAAAGTCAGTGTCCCCACCTCTCCAACTTTGGACCAGGTTGCATCCCCTGTCTCTTCTGCCATTGTTCCCACAACCACCCCTAGTCCACCACTGGCTGCCAGTAAAATTGACCCCAACTCTGAGTGTGAAAAGAGTAAAACCCCGTCTTCGCCAAAGCTTGCTGGCCTCCCCACTGCAGCTGCGGAAAAAGACAATGTCCCCATCCCAGGAACACCCACAAAAGTATACCATGTTCACACAAAAAAAAAGAGAGAAAGCAATGATAGAAATGATTATTTCATTTTCACCTTATTATTGGGATATTTTCGTATTATTTATTAAGGAAAAATATATTTCATATAGCCATCAGTTTGTGATGAATGATAAGTAGTTTAGAGGAATAATGAAATTAATTTTTGACAGGATGTGAAGGGAGACATCTCTCTTGAGGACAAAGGGGATGTAAAGAAGGCAGATGAGAAACCTGACAAAGAAGCTGATGGCAAAGATATCAAGAAGAAAGAACTGAAGCAGGACAAGTTTGATGAGTTACTGAGAGAAAAAGACAAGAAGAAAAAGGAGGAAAAATGCCCAAAACAGGAAGAACCAAACAAAGAGAAGGAAAAGGAGAAGGAGAAAGAGAAGAAAGAGGATGTAAATATTGTGAAGAAATCTGATGAAAGCAAGCCACCAAAAAGTGAAGACAAGGAAGTAAAAGAAGAAAAGCCTGTAGTCAGTGAATCAGAAAAGAAAAAAGAGAATAAGAAAAATGAGGAAATGAAACCCAAGGAAAAGAAAAAGGAGGATGAAAAGGCAAATTCCAAGAAGAAGGCAGAGGAGGATGAAGAAAGAGCCAATAAGAAGAAGAAAACAGAGGAGGAGGAAGAAAAAAATACTAAAAACAAGCCATCTGAGGAGCAGAAACCAGCAGTGAAGAAGCTGGCTGAGGAAGAAGGCAAAGAAACTGACACAGAGTCTGATAAAAAGAAAACTAAGAGCCAAAAGAAGGAACAGGAAGAGGATTCCCAGGATGGCCAAGAAAGCAAGTGAGTTTTTAAGAGAACATTTTTACATTGGCTAGTGTTACAAGACTACTACTGTTAGTCCCAGATTTTTTTTCTTTTATTGTAATGAGTAACATTAGTGAGGTTTAAAGTTTATGCATCATCTCTTTTTCTAGACTTGATAAAAGCTTTGCTTTGGTAGCTCAACATTTAATTAAATGAGAACTTAAACATGCATGAACTCATTTTCTGGGAATCTGACTAAATAAATTACCAGTTAACCCATAGGCGCCGGGGAAAATGAATAAAAAATGGGGAAAATGCTGTGCTCATTTTTTATATTTTTTGAGAAATATCTCTACACATAGATGGCTCTGCCTTACCTGATTTAACTTTTCCTTGAATGGCGTGAAAATGTATTTTTTACTAGTGCTATGAATATGGATGGTGTTATTTTTATTATAAACATTATAATTACTATAATGTTACAAACATTAGTAATAGCAAACTAAGATAACATAAAATATTTTCGTAAATTAAAGAAAAGGCTAAACGGGCGAGACAGGCAGTACTCGGAATTGGTTCATTGGTGATTTAGTACAAGTGTAACCATCTATGTGTAAAAACAATTAAACAAGTAAACTCACAGTGGGCATGGCACGGATACGTGACATGTCCGTCGCGAATGGGTTAATGGTATAACAAACTAGCATGTCTAAGAAACTTGTGATAAAGCTTCATATTAGACCAAAGATGCAAGAAATTCCATTCAATCTTTGCAGTTTTGAGTTATTGGTGAAAAATACAAAAACTGCCTTTACAGCCTTGAACTTGGCAAGAGAGTAGTGTTTAGGTATTTCCAGTTGGATTATTGTCTTTTGTTTAATATTTTTCAGGGATTGGGTGAGTGAAGTGGAAAGGATCTTTGTCAGAAGTACAAAGCGCAAAGTATCTGGAGGAGATTTTGCTGGATCGTCATCCCCACTAATAACTGAATCTGCGCCAAACTCTCCTGCTTCTACCCATTATGGGTTAGTTTCCATGTCATTTGTTCTTATAATGAGAGTGTTCAGACTTTTGTTGTTGTCACATGTTTTTATGCTGAGATCTGGTTATAAAGTACATCTATACTAACAATGCTCATAGGGAAGCACAAGTTGAAAATAACATGCATTTTGCTGATCAAAACTGTTTACTCAATTGTCTTTTTCTTAGGGATGATCCTGAACATGAACGATCATACAGATCTTGGAAAAAACCCATCATGATTTTGTGGAATGAAATTGCTGCACACAAGTTTGCGTCCTTATTTTTACGACCCATTACTGATGATCAAGCTCCAGGATATCACTCAGTGGTGTACAGGTAAGGAGGAAATAATATTTTTTTCTTCATTCTCTTTGAACTGTTCAGCAAATGCACAGTAAGTTCTTGCATATGTTATCAGCTCTGTTTCTTGGTGTGTTGATTGCAGAGTTTTTATATTGTGTGAGAGATAGTAGAGGCACACAAAATATAAACCTAAGAAAAAAATGTAATGAAACTACTATTGTTAAATGTAAGGGACATCAACTTGGTTTGGAAGATTTTGCTTTCCCATCAGTATAGTAACCTAGATAGTTCTTCATTAAGAATAAGGGACATCAACTTCACTGGAAAAAGATTTTGCATTTTCATCAGTATATTAACCTGGATAACGTTCTATAATTTCATGGCGGATTACTTTTCATGCCGGGATAATGTCATTGTGTCATGTAGCTGCATTCACTAAGGCTCATTTTAAGTCACATTTCCTAAAAAATAATTTATGCCACTGACATGAGGATAGAGAGCAGGGTAAATTTGTTTCCTGCGCTTCTGATTTTTCCCCTGAGCAGCTGACTCTTCATGCTTCCATTGGCATTGTTCACTTTACTTTATTTCTTTTTGGTAAAGCTTTGCTCCATGTTATTAGCTATAAAATAGCTCACTTTTTCCTTTCTTGCCTAGCACTTGAAGGTCATTTTTACTCAAAAGTTTATTATTATTATTATTATTATTATTATTATTATTATTTTATTGTGTCTTTTTAAGTTGTGGTAGAAACTGCTATGGTCTTTCAGGCATTCCATAGAACTTTAGTGAGTTGATTTTGCATCTTTAGAAATATAGTTAACAATTTTCTTCTACACATATAATATATAAAGTTGTCAAAACTTGTGTATTTCCCAGGCCAATGGATCTTCAAACAATCAAGAGGAACATAGAAAGTGGAGTAATAAGAAATACGGCTGAATTTCAACGTGACATGATGTTGATGTTCCTGAATGCAAAAATGTACAACACCAGTGACCATAATGTTTATCATATGGCTCACCAGATGATGAAAGATACAGTTAGCACCATAGAGGTCTGTATCTTTGTCACTTTATTTGAATATTTTATATGGATATAATTAGATTAATTACACATAGATGCTACTTCAAGAGTCTTTCATACATTTTTTTTTTTTTTCTTTCAACAGGAATTCTTGAATACGC
>NC_061824.1:26884067-26891567 GCF_019202785.1 Penaeus chinensis
TGGTATTCATTAGCAGCATATCTCCATTCCAACCACAGAAACAGGCTGATGCTGCTGTACTAGTGCACTCTCAGTACTATAAAATGCTGATGTTGATTTACCTTCTGAACTCCTTAATGGATATTAGTTGATGCAAACCCACCCAAAGCGAAGCTAAGGTAGAAATAATGAAGAAATAAAAGTGCAAATGCCCAGATCATTTTAGGTTCTTAAGGTGACTGTTGGGCTTGATTTTTTTATGATTCTTTGAAATACTGACAACAGAGCTAGAAGGAAACAGACTACCCTACTCATTTTTTAAATGGCGTTATATCAATCATAAAATGCATGATGATCCTTGCTCAGCCACCTTAACCAACCCTAATTCATCCACTAGAAACCTGGTTGCAAATGAAGACGAGATGGCGGATATATAAAGTTATGATCCTCTCGCATCTTCTTGTGCAATGCCCAACCCTAATTCCTTGTCAATATTCAAATAATGTTTAGTTATTTCTTTTCATATCATGATAATCTTTCTACTATTAATATCTCTGTTGCTCACTGTTACTCAATACAAGAGAGAGAGAGAGAGAGAGAGAGAGAGAGAGAGAGAGAGAGAGAGAGAGAGAGAGAGAGAGAGAGAGAGAGAGAGAGAGAGAGAGAGAGAGAGAGAGAGAGAGAGAGAGAGAGAGAGAGAGAGATTAATGAGCATTTACATGAAGTACTATTAAATGACTTATTTGGGCTTTAACAAGAAAAGAGTAGAAGATATATGCACTACAGAAAATAATGAAACAGTAACTGGCAAGCTATTTTCAAAGAATAAGCACAAATTCAATATGAACTTGAAAATACAGATCAATTAAACTATCTCATGGTCCAAGATAATGTGCTTCCCAGCATGATTAGCAATACTAAGCAGTCTGCCTTAAGTTTTGCTTAGTAAA
Organism: Penaeus chinensis; assembly: GCF_019202785.1. Lineage (NCBI taxonomy): Eukaryota > Metazoa > Arthropoda > Malacostraca > Decapoda > Penaeidae > Penaeus > Penaeus chinensis. Next base: position 26,884,997 of record NC_061824.1, read on the forward strand.
TTCTTACTGATTGATGTATCAGTAAAAATTTCCCAAATGTCCAAAGCTAGATAAGTTCTATAAAGCTCCTGAATGCCAAAAAATTTACATTTTAAAATCTTGCTTAATGGTCTTCTCATCCTAGGTGGCACCTCAAACTACTCAGCATTTTAACATTAAACAAAATAATTACACCAAAATAAATACATCATTATTATTCCATGCATGCCCAGCACCTACCATTTAATGGATCAGTAAATGCATTTGGAGAGGACAGCCTCCTTGCTGTTGAGCCTTCAGCTGCGGTCGGAGCTTGTTCCCCTGAGGTGGTCCTCTTCTTTATCTTTGACTGCTGGGTGCGTGGTACACTGGATGATCTTGCTGCTGTTTCTTGGGGCACTAATGTCTGAGGTCCTCTGTGAATATCAGGGCGCCCCCCTACTGTTGGAATGTGACGCGAAGCTCCACTTGAATATCCTGGCGGCCGTGGGTGCTGCTGTTGGGCAAATATGAATTAGGACTGCCCTTAATTTCAATTGCACTATCAAAACTTATTTTTCCTTTGATGGGTCAGTGATTAGTCCTTCAACTAGAAATTACTGTTCTTTTACAATAAAAGAACTACTTCAATCTTTCAGTGTGCATCTAAATAATGATACTGTCACGTCAAACAGTAACTGTGAATAAAATTAAAATTACACAAAGTACTTTTTTATTTTGGAGTCATTATATTAAACAAATTATTTAAGTTATTTTAAAGAATATATATATTTTTTTTTTTTCAAAATTTTCAAAAAGTTTCTGTATTATTCATACCCTGCATTAACATTCTAGTAAATTTTAATAGTTAATTAAATTCACTATAGTTTGATGTCCCAGCCAAAATTGAGTTTTTAATCCTAGTTAAAATAATGACCATGAGTTTGAAGATGATTGAGTGACGTAGGTAAAAAAAAAAAAAAAAATAATAATAATAAATAAAAAATAAACATAAGAGGGTAGAAAGGAAAAATAGCTTAGCAGTGTTATCAGCCACAAAATAACTGTTCATTTTCATAGAAAGCTTGGAAACTACTAATTTGAAATATGAAATATATCAGTTAAAGTTAATTTTCATGATTTTACTTTCACATGTACAAAGCAGTCAGACAGGACTTAACTGGACAAAACCTATAACAGAGAACAGTAGTATAGTATGATGGTATGATTTCAGAGAAACAATGGAAACTAAAAAACAAATACCAAACAAGAAATTAAAATAACTACAACCTGAAAAAATAGAAAGAAGACAAACCTATCTATAATAAGTGTCACTTTGAGAAACTCTTACATAATCATACCATTACCAAAAGCATCTACTATTAAGCTGCAGAAAACAGAAAAGTAAAAAGAACCTGCACTGATATATCATTTATGTGTTGCAAAATATGTACTTTAGGGTTGCGTAGGTGAAGAGCCAGCTGTATGATGTACTGAACATCTGCAGCTGCTGGATAGCGCATAAGAAACTTCAAGCAAGTAGTGTAGTCACCCATCAACACTGAAAGAATGAAGAATAAAAACAGAAAAAAAAGATAAAACGTCTATTAGATTTATCAAGAATTAAAATTGTATGATAGGTATCATCATCAGTAATCACAAGAACTAATTTGAAAGTAAATTTTATCATGGATTTAATTAACACTTTCCTTTTACACAAAACTTCAAGCCTTTATTAACTTACATGGCTCTCTAATGAATGACAGCATAGCAATTGTGAGGAAGTCCACTAAGGGGAATGTTGGTTGGCTGTCTGAGAAGATTGCATCCCACACCATGAGGAGGTCTTGTAAGGAAAACTCTCTTCCAAACAGCAGGCGGATCCATCGACTGATTCAAGTGAATCAGGTTATGGAAAATGTTTTCGGTTTAAACTCATATCTCCTTATTTCATTATACATATTCTAATCTAAATTGTGGAGGCTTTTTCATCCTTCATGATAAGCTTAAAGTCTAGAGAATATCTTCTAAAGAATGACTGAAAGATAGCAAACCAGAATGAGTGCATTTCTTCAAGAAAATAACTACTGTTGGCCTATTAAAATTAATTTTATTTTCCATATTCAGCTAACTATGAAGGAACTAAATTAAATAGCATCATACATAACAAAATATGACTGTATCAGATCTGTAACCTATTTATAATAAAGAGGGTACTTTCTTGGCTTCATTTATTATTAAGAAAAAAAGGGAAAGAATCTGTATTCACCCCTAACAAACAAAACACGTAAAGCAAATACCTCCTTCTAAGTAAAATAATTATCTCTCAGTGTTAAACCCAAGTCAATAAAATATGTAGAATAGTAATCAGTAAGAGAAAACAAATCATGCAGAGGTTAGCAATGGAACACTCTAAGACATACATGCCGTAAATCTGAGGAGGAATTTCGAGACGGGCAAGATGGGAGTAGAGGGCTGAGTCATGTCGTTGTAGGAGATTATCATGGATGCTCGTCAGCTTCTGAACTAGCAAGTTTGTTGGTCCTATGTCCTACAGATACAATAATCAAATTAGGTGTCTGATATCAGTATGCTTTCCATGGTTATTGGATCTACTCAAAGGACACAAACAAGACAAGTTATTTTTCTACTGCTTAATAACACATGCAGTGAAAACCACTTCATTTCTTAAATCAGCTACAGCCAGGGTTGGAAATTTCCACTATCTATTTTTATCATTTGATTTAATGAAAGAAATAATGCAAAAACCCTTTCCTAAGTACCCATAATATTCATTCATTCCCATAACCCCGGCCTTTAACTGAAATTCTCATGATGGCAAGTTCCATCCACCCCAGCCTTCTGTAGAAATCCTCATGATGGTAAGTTCCAGTCACCCCAGCACTCAGTCAAATTATTCCATGATGACATGTTCATGTCATCAGCTCCTCAAGCCAAATTTTTTCATGCTGTAATTATGTCATCTGGATTGTAGGGATTAATGATGCAATTTCAAAACAGTCAGAGAATCTGTCTTGGTTATGTTTTCATCTTAAGGCTGACTCCATTCCTTTTTGTACCATTCCCTATCATTTCATAAATCGGTCAAAATTTCCCTGTTGGTATATTACCTACAAATACCCACATTTACTTCCCTGTCTCTATCCCCTGATACTTATTGTCCAACCTTGGCTTCAGTTGATGCATCTATAATATTGAATTCTCACACTTTAACTCAAACCTGAAACTATACATAGTGCTACCCTCACGAACCTGTGGCCTGGCAAATGGCTGAGCATTTAATAGAGTAGATCGAGGGTCAGGTTGGCTTCCTGTTTCTGAGACTACATACCATGGCTCCAGTCCCTTCATCACCCCCTCAAATAAACAACTGTAATTGAGATATATAAGACTTACAAAAAATGTATACAAATAAAATATAGTACATAATACACATATAAACCAATAGCAAAGATTGCTATTCTCTGGTAATTTTGTAATGTAAAACAAATTGCAGCCAATTCTGAAAATTACTTACTATGCATCATGTTCTAAATAAGCTTCATCCATAATTTCTTGAAGAACATTTCTGGGGGAAAAAAATCATACAATTACTTGGATTGTACAAATTAAAAATGATTCTTTCTCATTCTGTCTTACCTAAATTTTACTTACTTTTACTAATACTCCTAAGATATGAAAAGTTAGGAACGTACTACAGTTGCCCATCATATTCATATTACTATTACAGTTTAAAATCATGACAAATTTTATGTCAAATACTAAGGCATTCTTTGATCTAAAACACTCCATGGATGTAAGATCATTCAATCTAAGTACAAATATCTATGTCATCTAACATTGTAAACACTTACAAAAACACTTGTTTTAATACAAAACACTTAAAGATAGCTCCACCATAATAGTAAGTGTCCAAAGTAACCTGATTGAAAAAGTGTTAGGATACATCTGAAAAACAGCTGTAACCCCTGCTACATTTCACATTTTAGTAAAAACATTTCCATAGAAAATAAGCAAAACTAGCAAATTTTCTTAAAACTCACACCACTACATAAAGTAAATTATAGACTGGAATTAAAAGATATGTAAACACATTTTTATAATTTCAGAGCACTGCAATTCAGCACTTTAGAAGAAATCTGTAGAAAACAACCAACACAACATACAGTTGTATTCATTGTCATGATCTTGTTTAACTTTTGTGTGAATCTACTAAGCTTACAGTGCAAGACTTTTATGCTCTCCCTTTTGAGCATTACTTGTACTAATATGAACATAGTACTTACAGCTGGTACCCAGTCAGACTGCAGCATGGCAGGCAGAAAAAAAAGGGAAATAATGCAGAGGTGACAAACAATCTCCTTAAAGGATAATGATGGCAACAAATGATGCAAGTAAGTTAGTATCTATAGGAGTAATGAAAGCCTTATTTGCAAATACATCATAAATATTAGCAGGTAATATCACACTTGCCTAACCTAATCAGCAGCAGCATAAAAAAACATTTCTACTGCATTTCAAGAATAATAAAGTCAGTGTTCCATTATGTCGTGGCCTTATATCTCAACCTTTTTCCAGTCCTTGTATACCATAGTACATGAATGCCTTTGAGAATATTTCATTCCAGCTGAAGAGCCAACCATTTTAATCTGAAAACAGTTACAGGTTACACCACTTACCATAGAACCCAGAAAAGTGTATGGAAAAGGACATTTTACCATTAATTTTCCATCAACTCCTCAATGAAAAATAATTTTGTCATTGTAATTATTACACTAAAAAAGGGGAAATACTCAGATGCAACTCTTTGGTTGCAGATAGCATGAAATCATGCAATGGCTTTGATTGATCAAGTCCTAGATGGCACTGTATCATGAAATACCCTGCGCCATCAGCTCATCAGTGGGAGCTTGTCTTTCTCTGACAGTGGTGACATCATTCATTAGGTGTCACTATTTGATACAGGTACTTAAAAGTGAAGGGAAATCTTCACTTTTTAAAAACTTTTGTTTATAAAATACTGCTACAAGTTACTGCATACCTAATGTTGTGACTGAAGCACAGAATGAGCTGGGTATAATTGGGGGAAATTGCCAATATGCACTGACAACCTGCATTACTGGCTATTAGCATACTTATAATACCACAGTTAATGGGCTTAATAACTTTCCTATATCTAATCCTGCTAGCTTGAAAATCCATTGCATTTAGGAGACCTAAATCAATGAGCTGGCCAAAAGATGGGGTCTCTATGCTTGAGTAGCTGTTAGTGGGTACACACAGTGCTTGGTCAGCGATTTCAGTAATTGTTGCCTTGCATCCCTCTGGGGACTTTATTTACAAGGAAAATTGCACCTTGAAGAATGTAGTCAAAACGAAAGGGTATCAGACAATCTAAACACTCAGGATTGGGCCAAAATCCTGAGTGCAGTGGTGATGGACTCTTTGGGAGGTATGGGGGCATTGCATGCTAGGGATGCAATTTCCTTTGCTAACAGCTGTGCCAGATGCCTCCACTTAGTGCTTGCCTCACAACCTGTTGATCACACTGCCCTTGACTGTTATACTAAATTTGTTCAGATGCTTTCATTGTTATACATAATTCTGTGTCTTACTATGTTTACCATTTTTTAATATATATATTCAACAGTCTTTAATTGTAGAATAGATTGCATATTTGAATATGTTTCTCACAATATCTTAAATCTATACAACAAATTATCTTTTTATATTATTGAGAAAACACACACACACACGCACACACACACCGAAACAAAACATAAAATAAAAATTTTTTCTATCAATTGGTCTGAGAATACATTTGGACATACATGTTTTTAATTCTGTTTGGATTATGGTTGGCATCATATACAATGCCATGGGCCTGAATTGTAGGTGGCACTGTTTAATGACATACCCCATGCCATTGGCTCATCAGATGGAGCTCATCTTCTTCAATATCAATGACATCATTTGATTGGTGTTATCACTGGATGCAAACACTAATATTGAAGTGAAACAAATATCGCCAAACTTTTGTTTATGAAATAGAACTACAAGTTATTACATGCCTAATGTTGTTTGTAAATTACTGAACAAACTGGGCATAACCAGGGGAAACTGCAAATGTGGAGTAACAATCCTACACTACTGGCCACTTGCCAGTTTTTAATACCATGTTTAACCCATTTGCCATGTAAGGCAAGAATATGTGTCATGCCCAATGTAATACAAGTATATTTATTGTATTTACACACAGATGGCTCTATTAATGCTTAGTCACCAAGGAGTCAGTTATTAGTCCTACCTATCTCACCTGATTACCCTTTTCCTCAACTTTTGGAAAGGGTCTTTTGCTTTATGTCTTTGTCTTAAATGTTATTGAAATATTAATAACAATCTAATAATCATAACATCAATAACAATAATAACAGTATCGATGTCAACTATATTAAAAAGAAAAACACATTTTCCCGCCAATTCAAGGAATGAGGAAATCAGGATCATTCACTAGGCCTACTGATAGACTCCTTGCCGGCTAAGCACATGTGGAGCCATCTGTATGTAGCAACATTCACTAAAAACAACTGGG
>NC_061824.1:26901567-26904067 GCF_019202785.1 Penaeus chinensis
TCATGGTATGAATTCCAAGCTACAACTCCAATCTGAAAACTTCTAATTGACAGTCTATCAAATTTAATGAGAAAATGTAATTAATGCAAATCCTTTTTTGTCCACCTTTTTACTACTTCAATCTTTCTTCATATTCAATGGCATGACATTTCACAGATTTAAAGGATAACAAATCTTATATAAAAATGAATTAAGCACAACACATATTAAATTGTAAACTGCATCTAGAAAGTCTACTTGGTGAGTGACATTTATGGTAAATTGCTCAATCTATATCATAATACATTATTATCATGTGAGAAAGGGTGAGATGGAGGAATGAGTGATATAATGGAAAAAAGTAAAGAAAATAGCAGCAGATATCTCTGGTATAATATTTAAAACTATTTTACATGACTATTTGAATATGTGCAAATATAATGTCTTATGTCTCTATATTGAAGTCTAATACAACTATCTCTTCAAAAACTGTACCATGCAGTGTGACACAAGCAAGTGCAAGCCCTACATCAAATATTGAAAATATCTATTAACAAAACCTTTGTTGCAATGCCTGCCTGTGGTATAGTCACACATATCTGGAATAGCTGGAAGAAAACAAGTACCATGACCTTTGAATTAACAGAAGCACCAGGTTGCCCATTTTCATCCTTGGGCAGGCCTGAGGAAAGTGAACAAGTGGAAATCCTAAAATTCTGTCACGCTTCAAAGTACATTCACAAAAAAAAGGAGATAAAGTAAAAAGGGTTTTTTGGTATTCTCTTGGGAAACTATATTTTTATTCTGTACATAGAATATTTATAAATATCTAAAGCAAGATAAAAAAAAAAATTAAAAAACACAAATTATGTAAATACCAATATCAACAGAACATTAAATCCTTGCCTTGTAAACATATTGATAGCGCAGATAGCATTTATTAAAATATGCATTAATCTGATGGTGCTTTGTTCTGAGTGGCAGCATTCAAACCTTGCTCAATAAATTCAACCTGCAAAGTAACCTAATGTTCTCAATATATTCTCAATGTTCTCTCTGAGTCAACTACGCATGGTGTCTTTCTTTATATATGTATATATATATTCTTTTGATGTACATGTTTTTATTATCTCTTGTTGTTATCTTGTTATCTCTTTATGTCTGAATCAGGATTGTTATTCACGAATAACAGGTTTGAGCTATCATTCACCCATTCATTCTATTTTAACATTTATATTGCTGCTCACTCAATGAGTTATACCATGTAACAGTGGAAGGATTAAAACGTATCAATAAGTAATTAACCAATGTCATAAATACTGTAAATTGTAACAAGTACAGATATAATAACAACTTACAGTAAATAATCTTTTTACCGGTAAGAATATCGTAAAACAGTACAGTTACATCAAGCCGACCTTCCTTGTCCTCTTTCGAAAACATAAAACGGCCAAACTTCCAGTGGTATTAATAGATATTAATGTGGCTGCAGTTAAAAATCACACCAAATTATATAAAAAATTATAAAAGGGTACAAAAATCCCCATTAATTAATAATGAACACCCTCATCCCACGTAAAAGTATATTTTCTAGAATATATTCTTGTTGCAAGCCTTTCGTAATTGAGTCAGAAAAACAAAAATTTCTTCATAAATACCTGTGCCTGAGTAATGTGAAAAAGAACCTATTCTAAGTTCTTATTTTGCGAGAAATTTGGAGACAGATAGTCACTTCCATACGTCTAGTGTCAAGATTTTCTCTAAGACGCCCAAATATTATATCCGCATCGTGTAGACAATATTTTGAGATTGTTCTGGGATTTTGATATTTTCTAGTATTATTTTGCCGATTGACCTCATTAATCATATCATAAAATATGTAAAATATACAAAAGCATGCTTACTATGTATATATTAAAAATGTGGCTAAAATATTTGGTGAGAAACTATGAAACAACAATCCGTCTTGTAACCTGTATTTAGAGGAAATATATCGTCTGCACTCCATTGATACTACTTTTGCTTCCGTTCATTATTATTATCATTTTAAATATAATTATCATTATTATCAATGTGTAACTATTTTCGATCTATAGTGTTAGTTTTTATAACAGTTTTTATAACAAACTCCATATTCTTGTGCTAAAACTTTAAAACTTTTATATATAAATTATATCTCTACATCTGGTTACTTCTAGATTACTTATTTGCCTTCTCTGATAACCTTTCATATTTGCTATCTTTTAATATCACTTCTATGGATTACCCACACGTTTTCTTTTCAAATTGTGTTTTATCTCAATTGGCTTTGGTGACGTCATCGCACCGCCCCATCATGAACACCGCTCATTAGTAATATCTATTAAAGGATAATCAAACACTTTTGTTAACCTTGTTTAACGTGAAAACTACATGTTGTAAACAATCACCCAATAATTAATCAAAATTGATACATTCTATACATTACATGTTTATTTTCAGTAATATGCAAAAAAAAGTTGAGTAAGCCACTGCTTTGACT
>NC_061824.1:26909067-26911567 GCF_019202785.1 Penaeus chinensis
CCTATTGATTTTTTTTAAACTTTTCTGAAAATTGAAAACCATACCGGTGAGGAAATGGCAAATTGGGTGTTGCAGTACTTACGATTATCAGTTAAACTTTTCAAATAATTGGGTCGGTCTTATGACAACGTTGCTAAATTACCTGGGCATTATAGGGGAAATCAGATTTTTATTTTATTTATTTTTTATTTATTTTTTAACAATATCGCTATATATGTCCCCTGTGCAGCTCATTCACTAAATTGGTAGGCCGAACTGGTATTGACTGCTGTCAAGAGGCGGTGAATTTTTTTCTCTACAGTGCACTTGTTCTAAACCTTTTTCAGTCGCAAGCAGCCAGCGGAATATTTTAAAAGATTGTGTTGGAAATGAAAGTATCCTATGGTCCCTCTTTGGCACCAGATGGGAGGCACATACTTTAGATGCAGCAGCAATTTTGAAATCTTTCCTGAAAAATTTGGAACCGTTAGACTATGTTGTGGAGCCAAAAAACAGTCACAAAAGAGATCCAGTAGAAGAGAAGCGCATAATATTGTAAATAAAATGCAAGAGATAGAATTCATTTTGATATTCCATTTTTGGAATTAGATTTTGCAAAATGTTTAGAGTGAACGAAGTTCTACAGAATGAGATTGTGAACTAATAAAACATATGGCGATCTTTATGGATCATTATCTGACCAACTGTGTACATCACGAGATGAATTTGATTTTTATGAACCAGCTACAATGAAACTGCTTCCAGATGTTGATTACAAGGGACCTCGAATTCGCAGACGTGTTAGAACAAAGATATCCAATAACGGAGAAGCACCAGAGATAAATTTCGTAGCATCACCTTTACACAATTGTTGAAAAACATGGGCCAAGATGAGAATAAGAGAGATATACAAAGAAATATGAGAGAAGGTTTTCTTTTGTAAGTGATAATGATAATGGTGACAAAATAATGATGTTGATAATGATACAGGTGACGATGAAAATTATGGTAATGATAATGATAATAATGGCAATGATGATAATGATGACAATGATAATGCTGTTACAGGCGATAATGATAATAGTGAAGGGCGAGCAGGACGAGATGACGTCACAATAGCGTTTGTATGTAAACAATGGCAGTTGCAGGCAGCCATAAGATATTGGTAGATAATCTTCCTTTATTATTGTTAATGAGGGGCATTTTTCTTTTTGTCAATTGCAGGTAAGTTACCTATGTACCAGAGGAATTATAAAAGTTTTGCAGCGTGTAAAATAAAGACAGCGGTGTGATAAAATACTGCATGTTTACTTTCGAGCTGGTTTCATTGTGGACAATGAAGGCCTCGGAGGTTCCGAACGCGGCCTCGTTGTCCTGCTGGATCTACAAGTTGTTTGGACGAACAAGACAAGGAGTTCCGAACGCAGCCTCATATGGTTTTGGTGGTGATGATAATGATATAGTGATGATGACAGTGATAATGATAATAGTAACAATGATAATGGTAATGATATCAGTAATGGTGATAATGATTATGATGATACCAATGATGACAATGCTGATAATGATTATGATGATACCATTGATGGCAATGCTGATAGTGATGATCATGATGTTTATAACGATGATAATAATGGTAATAACGATGATAATCATGACAATGATGATGATGATGATGGTGATTATGATAATGATGAAAATGATAATTAGGATGACAGTGTCAGTGATTCCAATGAAGTTTAAAATGATTTAAGATGATGGTCATAACAATAATAATAATTTTGATGCTAATGACAATAATGAGGACAGTGATAGCGATAATGATAATTCTGATAATGATAATGATCATTATGATAATTCTGATGATGGCTAAGGAGGAGGGCGATGAAAATGAAGAAGACTGTGGAAGATAAGATAGACGATGTTAGGAGAGAGGAAGGAAGAAGGAATGTTTTCTGAAAGTTGGGTAATGACCCGGGCAGGTGACTTGGAAGGGACTGAGTTGACAGCAGGTATCGAGGAGGTGGAAGTAGTAGCAGTATACACAGTCGTGATCAAAGGAGAGCCAGGGGTCGGGGAATCGGAAAAGTTATTGTTTGGGGCCTAGCTGACAAAGGGGCAAGCCTCAGTGCCCATAATAAAGGTTTATCATTGGCTATGGTACGCCTCGGGTATGAGGGGAAAAGAAATGGATCACTATAGAGGGTTCCCATGAGGGATAAGGGTTTGGTAACTAAAACAGAGGAAGACTGTACCCATGGCTCCCTGAGGCCGTTCAGGACTCAGGGAGGACTGGGCTTTCGTTCTTTCAACAGGGCTCTCACATCTTATGAAGGGCACAGATACGAGAAGGAAAAGGAAAGGGTGGAGAAGAAAACACTTTGCAATATTAGCTGAGCCAAGGACTGAGGAGAACAGCAAGCAACAGAATTTCATGGGAACAATAATAACATTAGTAATAATTCCATTAATGATAATGCCACTATTTATGATCATGATCATCATCGTCATCATTAATAAC
>NC_061824.1:26931567-26936567 GCF_019202785.1 Penaeus chinensis
TGATCCTTCATTACGAACAATCCCTTCGTCAATGGCAGTTCCCTTATTAGTAGCAGTCCCTTTCCGTAGCAGCAGCCCCTTCATTAATGACAGCCCCTTCATTGGTAGCAACCTTTCTCCCTTTTTACGACCTGTATAAAACTGTTTCTATTTCCCATCGTGGTGTATTTCGTGTGTCTCTCTCGTATGCCTCCGCATTTCGTGGAGGAGACCCAGATCGGAATCATGCGTGTAGCAAGCACGCAGTTGCTATGACTACCATCGACTGCTGAAGCTCGTGAAACTAGTAGTGGGAGTAAAAAGTAAACTGGAATGATATGAATGACGAATATAAACGTTAATTTTGTTTTATCGGTAAAAAATGAATAGGTAAATAAATAAATAAAAGCTAACATTAAACAGTCTAACACCCGACAAAGATGTGAAACAAATTATTGCATACCATTACCGTTCTTGTAAGCCTTTCGTGTCGGAGGGCATTTAGTATTGCATCAGACATGGGCGGTAATGCCACATCTAACCACGCATATCCTACGCAGCTGTTCCCAGCCTTTATTCTCTTTATTTCCTTCTGTGCATCGAGAACTACAGCCTGGCTGGCAAAAGCCAAGTCCGAGCTGTAAAACTTGCCCTGGCGAATACCACATCTGATTCAATTCTTCGGGTCGGCTTTTTTATAATTTATCCATTTATTATTCTATATTTCTATCAACATTTTAGGACCATTTAATTGATCATTCATCAGTTATTAATGGATTTATGACATTATTGATTATTCGCCGGAAATATAAATCTGACTAAAACTTCTACACTCTCCTTAAACCTATTTGAAAGAAACATACAATAAATACATCATGCATAACTATTTGAAATACAACAGTAGAATATGAATGTGATCCAGCAAGTGTACCCGTCCATTCACCCATAGTTCCCCTATATTATCGAATTATAACGTGATAAGGTTAACAATGAGATAAGAGTAACAATGGGACTGACTCCTATTAACTGTCCCGTTTATTCTACAGGGTGTATATGGAATGGAGATAGTGATCGCCCTTCTAGAGAGCGTGTCAATCAATTTCTTATGAGGCGACGCCGACACCATTCACATTAGCTTTTCAGCAAGTGTGAAAGTAACCCCAAATCCAGTCAACTGTTTATACGTTCGATAGTAACATCCATATTAACGAATAGTATGAGTATAATAACATGAATCAGTATCTTAGTTAGGTAGTGAAGGTCATACTGTATTGCGGCAAATGTTGGAAAAGATATTCAATGCGGAGTTGTTCATTATTCTGCATGTCTTTTTCACGATACTGCAGACGCGAAAGTATCACGAAAGGTATACTGTAAGTACTGTAGGTTGCTGCCCTGCTCCAGACTTCCCTGCCCCGCAAGAGTAACATTGCAGGTGTACTAGAGACTTGCACTGCACCACACGTCATGATCAATATGTTGCGAACCAGTTCTCAAGGTCGTGTCCTCACGTGCTTAGGAAATGCAAAAAGGACTTCATTCCAGATTTGAAAATGTATGTATAATATCTCGGTCATTTTAGACAGGAAAAAGTATACCGGCATTATACTAGTCTCGATTTGTATCGCTGACAAAATATCTGACTTATCTGATGTAATCTGAATGCTTAGTATAAATAGTATGGCTAAGCTAGTCTTATTTTTTTTTTCTTAACTGCTGCTTTGGTTTAAGGCCTGAGGGAGCAGATATACTTTTTCCAGTATCATTTACTGATTGACGAAGCGTACGTAGTTGAAATATTCACTAGCAAAAAACATGTGTTGATCACTAGTACTGTATTTTGATACGTCAGCATCACACAATGGGCATCTTGGGATAAAAAAATGATAATGTGTATAAAGGAATTTCCAACTCTCTTTCTGTGTTTCAGTGTCTCTAAGAGAGAACAAGAAAAAATAAAGAGAAAGAGGGAGAAAGTGAGTGAGTGAGATAGATAGATAGATAAATGGTGAGAGAGAGAGAGAGAGAGAGAGAGAGAGAGAGAGAGAGAGAGAGAGAGAGAGAGAGAGAGAGAGAGAGAGAGAGAGAGAGAGAGAGAGAGAGAGAGAACAAGAAAAAAAGAAATTGAAGAGAATGAGGGAGAGAGTAAGTGAGTGAGTGACTGACTGACTGACTGAATGAGTGAGAGATTGAAAGAGATAGAGATAGATAGATAGAAATATATAGACAGATAGATAATAGATAGATTGATAGATAGATAGATAGATAATAGATAGCTTGAGAGATAGATAGATAGATAGAGAGAGAGATAATAGACATAATGTCAATTAACGAGAATGTGGGAGACAGTGAGCGAGTGAATGAATCAGAAATAGATAGATAAATAGATAGATAGGGAATTGAACATACTGTACAGGTTATTGGCTCATACATCAGAATTTCTCATCTTATCTGATGATAAAAGAGTGAACTTACGTACAACATTCCAAATTTGATTCATACAATAATTCTGACGATGGCGATGATGGTGATAATGGTGGTGATGGTGATGATAGTGGCGATGGTGTTGATGGAGTTGGAGATGGAGATGGAGATGAAGATGAAGATGAAGATAATGAATAACGACGATGATAACAAACCTCAAGTGCTTGCGTTCCTGCTTGCGGGACGAACTCACCTTGGCGAGTTCCTGTACAACGGCGTCAACAATAGGCACAATCATGGCGGCGGCGGCGGTGTTGGAGATCCACATGGAGAGAAAAGTTGTTGTGATCATGAAACCCGCCATCAGCAACCGCGGACTTTGGCCTAGCGAAAGAATGTGGATTTTGGAATATATCGTGTGAAAATACGGTCGTACTCTGAAAACGTTAAGCTGATTTTTTTTTAGTTATTATGATGTCTGGCAACATTGTCGAAAGTAGAAGGAGATTGTTTATGACGTCATCGTGTCTGGAAACGGATGTTGCTTGCAGATGCAGAGAATTCAAGGTGACTTATCAAACAGTCAGAAAAAAATAACTTTAATATCATACCATTCGTGAGAAGCAATGTATGTACTGTGTTCATGTTCATGTGCATTTATTTATGCGTATATGACTGATGCGGACACTAATACACATACACATACACAGATAGAGCTAGAGCTAGAGTCACATACATAGTTATAGTTATAGTGATAGTTGTAACTGTAGTTGTAGATGTAGATATAGAAAAAGATATAGATATAGATATGGAGAAAGATATAGATATAGAGATGCATATATATAAATAGATAGATAAGTAGATAGATAAATAGATAGATAGATGGATAGATAGATAGATAAATAGATAGATAGATGGATAGATAGATAGATAAATAGATAGGTAGAAGAGATATAAATACAGATATAAATACAGATACAGATATATATATATATACATACATACATACATATATATATATATATATATATATATATATATATATATATATATATAGGTAGATGTAGATATGTATAAAGATAAAGATATAGATACAAATATAGATACTGATACAGATACAGATAAGGGAGATAGATATAGATATACATACATATACATGTACATATACATGCACACGCACACGCACACCCACGCGCACACACACACACACACACACACACACACACACACACACACACACACACACACACACACACACACACACACATATATATATATATATATATATATATATATATATATATATATATACATATTATATACATATCCACATATACATTTTAATCCTGTACACATTCTGCGCCTACACATATTCGTGACGCATCTGTCAAACCATTATTGGCTCGCAGCACGCCATCTATTGCCGCCGCGCGCGCCTCTTTTCGCGCCAGCCAACCTGTCGCCGAGAAAGTAGTGATGACGTCACGAAACAACGATTTTCTTTTTTTTTCATATCATCTTTGTTTCTCGTGACTGGTATTATCTGAGAGATTAGAAAGCACGATGGCTTGTTTTGTTAATTATTTTTATTTATTATCCCTAGTATGTCTTTGTTTGCATTTATGATGATGATGAGCTTAGAATAATAATGAACTTTTAAATATGTAGAAACCATGAGATATCCCTGGGTAGAAATATGACCTGAAAGAAATTTCAACACTCCTCATAACAAAAATATAATTTATGTTCAAACTGATATCCTCCCCTTTTATTGAAAATACTTTGGCTTGTAAAGATAACATTCAGGATAAAATTAGTATTGATAACAAAATATAATGCTGTTGATGATGAAATTATGATGATATTTTAGAATTTAAAAATTATCATAAAAATAAGTAACAACAATAAAATGACAATAGTGGTGATGGTGGTGACTATTACTACATCCGCAATGAAATTGAGAGCAGCAGCAAAATAAAAGGATTTCAAGCAAAGCAGCAAGAACAACAGCAATAAAAATCGAACAAAATAACAGGACAAAAAAATCAATAAAATAACAGCAATGGTTCATTCCCTAAGCAACAAAGGCAAGGAGCTCCAGCCCTAGACACTCACCCACGTGCAACATGACAAAGAGCGCGATTCGCTTGTGGAGGTTGCAGTGCTCCACCGCAACCGCCATGATAAGGCCGCCCATGAACATGACGTTCGTGTCCTTCATGTAGACGAGGCAAACGGAGGACGTGGACAGGACCCCGAGCAGAGGGAAGGCGAACACGGGCACCAGGGCCGTGGCAGCGAGGGGCACGGCTTCGGTGATCCAGTACACGGCCATGATCAGGATCACATAGCCACAGCGCGCTTCCTGTAGGAGGCGAAGCAGAAGGCTGAGTTCCTGTGGTCTTAGGAAGTTGCGAGGGGAGGACTGTTGGGTACGATTGCTTTTTACTTTTAAGGGCTATCGTCAGCGCGAATGCTACGGATGTAAAGAGGTTTTGAATTAAGACATTATTCTTATACATTCTGGTGCGTGAATAAGTATGTTATACATATATTATGCAACGCACTTGGAGGGTAATCAAGTAACTTGGGCATCA
>NC_061824.1:26946567-26949067 GCF_019202785.1 Penaeus chinensis
CACTCGCGTTCTCTCTACGGCACATCCGCAAAGACAACTCGTATTTACTGTGACCCAAGCTTCATACGGGCTTTGAAGTTTCTAACGACGAGACGGCAACCCAAGGGTTTCCAGTTCACCAAATACGTATTTCATGACCTGGTATTGTAGCGATGAATATTAAAAGCAAAACAATCATGAGACTCGACACGAACATCTAAATGAATACCTTTATATGTAATTTTTTACACATTCATATACATACATATATACACACACACACACATATATACACATACACACACACATAAATACATAGATGCATACATAGATATATACATATACAGATACACACACACACACGTGAATCCGTGTACACGTGCGCATGTGTGCGTGTACCGGCCTACGCGTACATGTGTTTGTCTCTGTCTGCCTTTCTCTCTCTCTCTCTCTCTCTCTCTACCTCTATATCTTCATATATGAATATAAATAAATACATATACATACATATATACATATATATACACACACTCATATTCATATTTTATATGCATATAAAATATACACACACATCATCCGTGTTAATCAAGGTTGTAATACTCAAGAGTCAGTAAAACTTTTCCATAAACAAACGATCTTACTTCAGTAAATACTACGTAATCAGCTGGAAAGACATACAACTTCAATCTGTTTTTGTTTTTTTACACGTAAAGCAACAGTCACATCAATTCACCCCATAAGACAAAACACGATCTTTCTTCTCCAAAATCTCTTATCTTAACAACAGGCAAGGTGCTGGAATGACTCACAGGAATTGAGTATGATCCCGGAGCACAGAGTCAGCGTCTTCCCCCAGCACTGGACTTGGTCTGACTGAGTTGCTGGCTTTCAGTGTCCCGCGTCGCCACCCTTCTCGCATGGGACCCACCTTGCACACACCTTTTCTGTTCTATCTCTCATTTGTTTATTTCTTGTCTGCGAATATTTATAGATAAATTATTTATTTTTTTAATTATATATATTAATTCCATGCAGTGTATTTCATTATATTTATTTAATGAAGGATTAATAATTTTCAATGCAATACATTAGCACACGTTTTTTTACGTACCATTAATTTCCTATTTACCGTTAGTTTGTTTTTCATGTTTTAATCCATTGTGAAAGAGAATATATTTGTACTCCTTTTTACTCTATCAATATTTGTTCTTTTATCTATCCTTATTTTTGTAAAAGGTGGAATACCCTTTGCTTAGTAACACAAACATGTTCTTTCTCACTGCGGTGTTACCTGTGCCCTCATATTGTACTAGTACACAAAATTTTACAACACATATCCTCATGACTACAAGTATGAAGCTAAACTTACAATCGAAACCATACTTATCATTTCATTTGTGTTGGTTAACCGCTATACTAAGAATTTCATTCATGCCAGTTTACTATTATTGGGCAAAACAGTGTCATTGCATGTATTACGATGCAACGGACCTCTGCAACACATGTCTTACTAATGATATCAACGGATTAACAAGTGTTTTATTCCGCGAGGGAGTACTTTTGGTTTCACCTGACTCCATTTCCATCATGATAATAAAAAGAGGAAAGTAAGAGATGAAAAAGGGAAGGCAGGTTCCTAACTTTCCCCTCCCGCAGCCGGGCTCCTTTGG
Source organism: Penaeus chinensis (assembly GCF_019202785.1). NCBI lineage: Eukaryota > Metazoa > Arthropoda > Malacostraca > Decapoda > Penaeidae > Penaeus > Penaeus chinensis. Next base: position 26,948,217 of record NC_061824.1, read on the forward strand.
CCTTGTGGGGACCGCCCGGGAAAAGCCTATATTGCTCTTCATTTGATCATTAAAAAACAACAAAAACAACAACAACAAAAAACGGTTGTTGATATATAGTTCATTTCTTTTGCATGTAATAGAGTATAAACTTGTGATTTGTCTCATATATAATTTAAGCGGGGCATCCCCAAAAAGTCGACAAAAATCGACTCTTTTTTTTTTTTTTTGACATCGCGACGGACCATCCCATTGGTCGAATTTGTCCATGAACTACCTGAAAAATATTCTTCACTTTCATCAACTCTACAGGGAGGTCGTATCATGCTCCGACTCTTGATTTTCCGTTTACTTTTTATTTTGGACTGTCTGCCATGGTGAATTATAATTTCAATTCTTTGACCATTCATATACATATTTTTTTCGTAATTGAAATATCGGGGCATGAACCACTCGCGGAATAAAGAATGAGATAAGGAGGCACTGAAAATTTACCAAACTCTGCCGGTGCACCGGGTCATGTATAAAACAAAGTACTGAGAACATGACCTTGAGTTAGTCATTTCGATTGTTTCTTTGTTAGATTTAATGATATCACATATAAAAAAGTAAAATTAATGTACTTTGAAATGAGATTATTACCAAGTTAATCCAAGTTATTGTTTACAATAGGGACCATACTTTGTAAAAGCATCTATTCTTTTTTATATGAAAGTCCAGATTCCTGTCTGAAACGTTTAGTAAGTGCATTAAATCATAAAGACAGATAATCTAAACCAGAAATTACTAATAATACATTTTAAATTTTTTGATTAATTAATTATTATTTTATGGGGAGAGGGGAATTCCGACTTTGAAGAAATGGAGAAGTG
>NC_061824.1:26961567-26964067 GCF_019202785.1 Penaeus chinensis
GTGACTTCCCGGTCGGAACCTCCGTCGCTCTGCACTACACTACCAAGATAAGTGAAGCTATCCAAGACCTCAATGTTTTTCGCCACGGGCATGCACAGACTGAACATCGACATCCATCAAGTCCCCAAATTCCTGAACCTTGGTCTTGGTCCAGTTGACCGAGGGTCTTAACGGCTTCGCCTCCTCATGCAGCGCATCGAGAGCTATTTCCAGGACCTCCGAACCAACTTCCTAAAAAGGCCGAAAAGAAAACTACGCCCCCCTCCAAGAATGTCTACCCGCTCCAGATTTCGTAGAAACTGGGAAATTCTTACAAACTCATCGTTCGTAAAACCCTTTGTAACCGTGGCATTAATTTGAACAAAACAAGATTCCTTCAAGCGTTCTGGGTTATATATATATATATATATGTATATATATACATATATATATTACACATATATGTATATTTTATCTATATCTATATATCTGGATGTATATTCTATTTATATCTATTTATCTTTATGTATATTCTATCTATATCAATATCTATATATATACACACCTATATATATATATATATATATATATATATATATATATATACATATGTACACACACACACCCACGCACACACACACACACACACAAACACACATACACACACACACACACACACACACACACACACACACACACACACACACACACACACACACACACACAGGCACATTATATATATATATATATATATATATATATATATATATATATATATATTATATATGTAGTTTATAAAAAAAATAGATAGATAGATAGATAGATAGATAAATAGATAGATAGAGAGAGAGAGAGAGAGAGAGGGAGAGAGAAAGAGAGAGAAAGAGAGAGAAAGAAAGATAGATAGATAGATAAAGAGCGAGGGAGAGGGAGAGAGAAAGAGAAAGAGAGAAAGATAGATAGACAGATAGATAGATAGATAGATAGAGAGAGAGAGGGGGGGGAGGGGAGAGAGAGAGAGAGGGAGAGAGAAAGAGAGAGAGAAAGAAAGATAGATAGATAAAGAGAGAGTGAGAGGGAGAGAGAAAGAGAAAGAGAGAAAGATAGATAGATAAATAGATAGATAGATAGATAGATAGAGAGAGAGGGGAGAGAGAGAGAGAGAGGGAGAGAGAGAGAGAGAGGGAGAGAGAAGGAGAGAGAGAAAGAAAGATAGATAGATAGATAAAGAGCGAGGGAGAGGGAAAGAGAAAGAGAGAAAGATAGATAGCTAGATAGATAGATAGATAGAGATAGATAGATAGATAGAGAGAGGGGGGGGGCATTAGAATAGTAGAAATATCTGTACAGTTATATGTACTCTCGGCTATGCCACCATCCATTACAGCAGGAATAAAAAAAATATCTTCCTCTAATGGCGAGCTGGGTTTTTTTTATTTTTTTATATTACAGACTTTAGTGAAAATAAATGCAGAAAGCATGGCCTCACTCTGATGTAAAAGGAAAAAGACGCTAAACAGATTTTTTTATGGGAAGGAATAAAGTTCAAATATCTGATGAAAATGAGTAATACTAAGTTATCACAATTATCAACAGTCCATTTGACCAGATATTCCTCAAAAGGAAGGAGAAAAACATCAGTATAGCATTTTGTTTTCAGGTTCTCTTTTAGGAAATACCATAACAAGTTTATGATTCCATGCTTATTCGCATACGAATTACTGGAATAAAATAAAAAAATTCCTTTAAATAAATTCACCCATTGCCCTGACTGAAATCGCTGAATACTTAGCCGTCACTTAATTCCACTTTGTTTATAAACTTTAAAAAATCTATTGAGTAAAAGCAGCACCACGCCGCCGTCCTCCTGGGGAAGATATCACTCTCAAAGTTTGATGATATCCCTCCCTGACAAGCCTAAATTCTCACAAAAATATTTCCTGTGTGTCGACTTTTTTTTAAAGTAAAATTTCAGCTTTTTTTCTTTATTTTGTTTTTTTTCGCTCTCCCACCACTTGTCTTCTAACAACGACATTCAGAATAAGTTTGACTTAAATGCGCTTCCTACAGGTTCATACTGCAAGTCTTCAAAGAAGACTGTGGTAAGACAAGCTGGGAAGCTGCTCGACGTTGCTAAAAGTGATCTAGAAACTGCAAGAAATATCTATGGTATGTGAAATGCATTTATAAAAGTTCATGGAAAGGTTTACACATATACCGGTATATTATATATATATATATATATATATATATATATATACATATATATATATATACACACACACATATATATATACACACATATATATATATATACATACATATATATATACATATATATATATACATATACACATATATATATATATATATATATATATATACATATATATATATACACATATATATATACATATATATATATATATATATATATATATATATATATATACACACACACACATATATATACTTACACATACATATATATATATATATATACATATATATATATATATAT
>NC_061824.1:26976567-26981567 GCF_019202785.1 Penaeus chinensis
TACGTACTGAGAAACATACTGACAGCTAATTCTTTTTAATTGTAATATTATAATTTTTGCTGCTGCTGTTTTTGTTATATCACAACAGGAGAATATGTACACAAAATGAGTTGTTACAAAGTGCACCGGCGACTGGTCATTATCATCTTCATTATGATCCTTATCATCATAATCCCTGTCATTGCTATTGTTATCTCATCACTATTAACTGTAATAAAAGTAGTGGCAATGTTATTGTCCCTAGTAATGAACTATCCTTCTCAGTATCATATATTGTATTAGTATTACTGATTACTTCTCTGTATCATCCAATATTTTAGTATTACATCTATTGTATTGATATCATCTATTATATTAGTATTGCATCTTTTATATTAGAATCATCTATTATAGAAGTATTAGTATTAGTTTTAATATCAGTAATACTGATGGTGATAAAGACAATATGAAAGACAATGATAATTATTATGAGGATTACTGACACCTCTACTATTAACGATAGTGATGATCATTATTACTATATTATTATTATTATTACATACATTACTATCATTAGGATTTTTGTGGTCATTACCATTATTTTTGTAATCATTATTGTAATAAAACTACAAACAGAATGTTAATAACCTAAAATACAGTGTTATAATTGACTCTCTCTCTCTCTTTTTATTAATGTACAATCATTATCATTTTATCTCAATTACTGTGAAATTTATTATAGTTACTATTGCAATTAGAATCATTATTACTATGAATGATTTTATTCAAGCAGCCACTTTTATCACCTTTATCTTTAATGAACTATGAATAATGATAATTCTTATTTCATCTCATCCCAAGTATTTTCGATTTTGTTGCTATTGCTTTCATTTTGTAAAGGGAGAGGAGGGTGGGAGGGAAAGAGGGAGGGAGAGAGGGAGAGAGGGAGAGAGGGAGAGAGGGAGAGAGGGAGGGAGAGAGAGAGAGAGAGAGAGAGAGAGAGAGAGAGAGAGAGAGAGAGAGAGAGAGAGAGAGAGAGAGAGAGAGAGAGAGAGAGAGGGAGAGAGAGAGAGAGAGAGAGAGAGAGAGAGAGAGAGAGAGAGAGAGAGAGAGAGAGAGAGAGAGAGAGAGAGAGAGAGAGAGAGAGAGAGATTGATATTTATCTAGAAAGCTTGGATGAGATGCTGAGGAAGAGGGACAAAAGCGTGGTGATCATAATATCAATAAAGCTATTACAAATATCGAAAAACAAAAAACAAAAACAAAACAAATATTATTCTTTAGACATTACTAACAGATTCCTACCTTTATCCTTGCTTGTCGCCAAAGACAACCTCTCCTCATTTAAAGCAGGATTATGGTTTAATATGAAAATTTAGCAAAACTTGTCTGTCATTATCTATTCTTTCCATTTGTAATGAGAAAGGAGTTAAGTGAATACACAGCTACTTTATAAGTAATGTAATGAAGCTTACTAATAATAGTTATTACTAATATTATTAATACTTTTACTATTGCTAAATAGTATTGATAATGATAATACTAAAAATAATATAAATTATTATTAAAATAATTGTCTTTAAACCAAATCCACAATAATAATGATATTTAAAACAACAAAAACAGGGCTAATGCTGCTCCTACTTCTTATAAAAAAAACGTGTCATTAAGGTAACAATAAAAACAAGTTAAGAATCCACACCCGCTGTATATATCACAATTACCTTTACTTAAGAACATCACCTGATCACCAAGATAATCACAATAAGTATTTTTATCTCAAGTTCTATCATCCTTCCGAAAGAACTGGCGACGAGTTTCATATCCTGTTCTTGAGAGATTTCTTGCAGCTATAGAGGAAGCGATACAACTCACACAGGAACCTCATTCACTGTTTTCCGTTAGTGCTTTTCTGAATGGAAAAAAAAGGCACGGTACACGCGCTCATCCGAGATTTGCCGGGGGAGAAAAATGCTATTCTACGAGATTTGGGTTATTTGAATGGAGCACTTTACATGTACCATGAGCGATTAAAAAAATGTTTTCCCTTTTTATTGGAGAAAAAAATAACGAAAGGAGGGAGGAAGGGAGGGAGGGAGGGAGGGAGGGAGGGAGGGAGGGAGGGAGGGAGGGAAGGGAGAGAGAGAGAGTAGGATGGGCTGGTGTGCGGGGGGGGGGGGGGGGGGGGAGAGCTTCATATGTATCTATTTATATGTATCTATACATTCATAATACATACACATGTATTTAAACACATACACACATATGTATATACATATCACATACATAAATAAATACATATATGTATATATACACATGCATGTTTATGTATATATACATATATATATATATATATATAAATATATTTATATATATATACGTATACATATACACACACACACACATATATATGTGTGTGTATATATATATATATATATACACATATATATCTATACCACATGCAACCAGTGTATCTATATACATATACATGAACGAAAATATATGCTGATATGAAATTTATTGTGCCTCCCAAATGAACTACGTGCCCTATTAGAGAGATTTGTTTGAAATATCAAAATCTGTGCAGCAATTTGCATCATCGTTATTGAAATATTTGAATTGCCCATTTAAAAAGATAACGGTAATTGCGAGGTTCGTTATAAGTCCGTTTAACACCTGGTAACCTTATTGATAGAAACAATAATATAAATATATACACACATACACCTACGCGCATGTTAGCACACACACACGACCGTAAACAGGTATCCCAAAACACACACACACACACACACACACACACACACACACACACACACACACACACACACACACACACACACACACACACACACACACACACACATACACGTACGCGCACGCAGACGCAGACGCACACGCGCGCACACACACACACACACACAAATATGACTTAGGTGCATCTGCTTTCATTTTTTCTGTATTTGATTATTTATATTTAATATATCTTTTTTCGCTCTTGGCAAAATAAAACCGCACGAATATTTTCTTTGAATACTGCGATGCTACAAAGTTTTAGTAATATGCAAACAACACACTTTTCCTAACATATCTATGTTACAACATGGTATGTGCTGAAATGAATATATATGTGTGTTTTAACTTAAATATCCATGGAAGGAAAAAAACGATGCATCCAGACTATTCGAGCCACACTAGACTCGTCTTCTGGTGATAAATCCAAAGTGACGAAAAGTTTGGTCTGACTTGAAACGCTTTGAATTCTTGTTCCTTCCTTTGCAGCTGTTTCTTTTTATCTTTGCAATCTGCCTTTTTTATTCATATATGGGTTTGCATATCCTTAATCATAATAAAAATGCATAGTAATGGCAAGTAAATAGTAAAGTTTTAAACCAGCGAACATACTACGGACCTTGGTATGTAAATGTGCTACACACTGTTTTATATCTCCCTCCACTGAAACACCAACTTGGGTACATACTACTTTAAGGTAATCACATCACAGCATCTATACGAATGTAACTCGTAACTAAGCTTTGGATTTACAACTACTTTTCACAGAAGGTTTGGGAAGTTAACGAACTTTAACTTTTAAAATAGACACCAGTTTCCTAGGTGAATGTAAATGAATGAAGTGTCCCAAAATAGACATACATATGGATTATATGTCGATCTGTTGCATATTCTTGATTACTTTTATACTTATAGATTTCAAATTACTTGTTTTATTCTACAAAACGGCCAGACATGTTTGTTTTTCAGCCTTTGCAAAAGGGTCTTTATATGAAGAGCTCGCGATATCCCAGATGGTTTAATAACACAGGCTGACTGAAAATCCATACCTGAGCAACAGATATGCTCTGAATGTCAGTATTTTTTAACAGGAACATTGTTCGGGGACAGCCAGCAGCTGTGCACGATTACAAACCCAAGGTTAAGAAACGTGGTTTTCCGAAAATGTTTGTATGTTCGTGTGTCCATGTATTCCTCTTTTCAGGTGAGTGTACATTTGAAGACCTACAGGTACTATTCTAAGTACAAGGAATAGTGATTATTCTGTTTATCTGCAAATCGTTACACTTCATATTCGTAAAGCTGTATGTATCTTGCATACCTTGATATATAAGAGCATTGCTTAACATAAAAAAATCAAATCCATGGCATATCCCATGACTACCAACCTGTGTTGACTTGACGTAAAATATTGATTTCAAAAGCAATTAGCACGACTGCAAAGCCTGTTAGTTTCCCTTTTCCTGCCTGTTCTTCACAACCACAAATTCAACCGATTTTCCCCGACCTCTCCTCCAACAAATATTTTCAAGAAATAGACAAAGGCTCTCTTTTTTTAAATATGGGAGAAATGAAGTCTTCACGAAGGATTACTCGTTCACATCCCTCGTGTATATGGGTTTATATGAGGTAACGTTCGAGCGGCCTCATCAAACTGTCGAGAACTTTTGCCAACTTCCTTAGACATGACTTATTTGAGTCGCATTATTGGCTTGACTTTGGGAACCACGAGGGAAATTGCGTAGAACTGATTCTCATTAACTTTATGACCGATGCATGCGGCAATGTTATTCGACATGCTCGTGGAACGATGGTATTAATGTTTTTCTTTTCTTTTTCAGGACACAATCAAGTGTATTTACACAGTATATGAGACTTAATTCTTCATCAGGCTTGTATTTTTGCATCGTCGTTTCATAAGCATTTTCATTTTTAACTAACATACATCCCCATCGAGCTTGGTTTCAAGCAGACTAAACTTGGTTTCAATCAGACTAAATTCGAAGAATGTACGTCGCTCTGATGGTTACGAATTAAACGTCAATGTAGCCTGTCATGGTACCGCAGCGAGCGCCACTCTTAAAGCATTCCACACAAACCGAGGTAACCCATACAAACCAGAGGCCGGGCCTTACGTCGAGCGAAAATTCCATACACGGCAGCACAGAGATGGGGATGCACGTTCAAAGGTAATGAATTTTCACGGAGCGCCTACGACCGTGCATGGA
>NC_061824.1:26986567-27006567 GCF_019202785.1 Penaeus chinensis
CACTAACATATACCTAAGCTACTTTACTAACACACACACACACAATCCTATCATTGGGTGGATTTTACACTAAATGATCCGTATTCTGTAACATCACAGACTCAAACACAATATAAGATCAAAATAAAGTATATTGACTCAAAAACTAATTACTAATTTACATAAAAACCCTCCGAAATTCCTAACAGATCATTACGACTTTTCAAATTGTGATAATATACTGTTTTGAGGTCTACCTTATCACGCTGTCCTTGAGTTACACTATCACTGTGGCCTGATCCTTTGAAATATACTTATCAGAAGCAGCAGAACTTAAATGAGGGTGGAACATGCCTCAGCAGAATGAAACATAATAACGAGTACCAAGTGTTCTGTTGTTACACGAAAACTTGAAATAAAAAGCAATAGACTGATAAAGGATTTTCTGTTGACGTTACTGACAGCTGTATTTCTGTAGGCAAACACTTCTTCTCTCCTACTTTCCCTCCCTGTTTCTCAGTATAGCCCTTTGAACTATATAAGCTTGTTTAATATGCTCTTAAGCAAATTCACTCTGATTTATCATTAAGTATATGTGAAGCAAATATATATGTATTATTAATCATATAATTATAAACTGTTCGGGTGCCTGAGTGAAAAGCTCGAAATTTAGTGTTTGCGTTTTAGTGTTGCCAACATGAAATCTGAACTGAGCAAAGTAAAACGCTATACTGGGACCCCGTCTTAATGCATTTCACACGCACATAAGTGTATATATGTTTAATTTTATATATATATATATATATATGTGTGTGTGTGTGTGTGTGTGTGTGTGTGTGTGTGTGTGTGTGTGTGTGTGTGTGTGTGTGTGTGTGTGTGTGTATTGTTAGTTCGTATATTTATTTTTGTGGAAACCTATTACAAAAAATATTTGCTTATCATCATCGAGTTACCTGTTCTGATAAAACTAAGCTTATGCCGGAATATAATTTCAAAAATGTAAAAAGTATATGCAAACCGAATTAAATCTTTAAATTGCATCAGTCAATAAACACGTAAAACAGGAAGCTTGTATTTTTCCCGCTGATCATGACCGTCATGAAATAGCCATACGAGACGCTCTTAATCACCGGAGTGCATGTTATTCTTCGAAAACGATACGCCGATACATTTTTATTAACGAACCAGTTTTGGGATAATTCCTTTATTGTGGTGCATATTACGGTCGTATTACTACGTAACACCCGGAATTATCTAATGTTTTTTATTGTTTGAGAAACGTAAACGTTCCAGACACATAATTTGGTAAGAAAGTAAGCACTTGCCTATTGCATTGTGATACCCTGTTGCAGTTATCAATATTGTTTTATGAATAATCATTATCATTATTATAATTACTATTGATATGATGGTTATCATGCATATTGTTATTATTATCACGACTGTTATTACCATTATAATTGTTATTATTACTATTATTTGTATCATTATTACTATTATTTGTATCATTATTACTATTATTTGTATCATTATTACTATTATCATCATAATTATTATCATTACCATTGCTATTATTATCAGCAATATCGTTATCATCAGGGAAAACACTCTACCGTATTGACAAAATGAGAGAATCGCGGTTTTCTTCCTCGTGTAGTTTCCTAGCTGCCCACACTCTCAGACTGCTGCCTCATGCCACCCTATCTTCCCAAATTCTACCTGAGACTTCGACTTGACCTTACCTGTAATTGTTTTCGTTTGCTAGTCCTAATCTGTCACCTTTTACACTTTGCTGCTCTGTCTCTTCATTTCCTCTTTCTCCTCAGACATGAAACTAAAATTCACTTATTTTTAAACTACTGATATCATAATAATTATCATCATTATCAGAGATCTTATTCTATATATCATAGCTTTGCTATATGCATTAGCTATTATTTCCCAAATATCTGTAAATGACAATTTTGAATTTGGTATCCGAAAGTGTGCGGATGTATGTACGCACAACCCAGCTATATCTATATCATATTGTTGAAATAAGCCTAAGAATATTATGCTATGTATCTATTGTTATATTCCACGCACTTTAGTAAATCTTACATGTTTGTCACACACGTATCATCACACACATATAAAAATGAATATACGCATGAACATTGCCTTACCTGATTATTCATCTCTTCTTGCCACACTTGACATTCTAATGAAGTGTTGTCTATCGCCTTCCGCAAGAGGCATGTATTGTTGTAGCACTACCTTTATTCACCAATGACTGTCAGGGAGCAACATCTCGCTCCTGGGAGGCGTGGCCACACTCCATCATTACTCTTCCGTAAGAGTCAAGGTTGTCTACCATAAATCCTAAGCTCGCCTTCTATCATACTCTTGTAGGGCTCATATCCCGGTCTCCTAGAACGGGATATGAGCAGTGTATAACATGCAGCGGTGTGCGTGCATGCGTGTGTGTGTGTGTGTGTGTGTGTGTGTGTGTGTGTGATAAAATTATGGGGGCGGGCACGTGTCTCGAAATATAATCCTACCGTATCATGTCCTTTTCGCATTGTAATTCTTGGAATGCAATTACTTCTCCTTTTTAGGAATGGATTTCAATTATTTCCAAGAATACTTTCGCCTTTCGCTTCAAGTTACTGTTGTGGTCCTTGTATTGCTCAACGTCTTTGGCCTAGATTAATGTTTTACTTTTACACACTTTACGTATCTTATTATAAATTACTTTCGTTATCTTTATACAGGTTATTAGAGGCAAAAATGAGATCCTCAAGGTGTTTGTGTGTATGTGTGTGTGTGTGTATGTGTGTGTGTGTGTGTGTGTGTGTGTGTGTGTGTGTGTGTGTGTGTGTGTGTGTGTGTAAGAGTAATCGAGACATAGTAGTAGATAAAAAAAGAAAAGAATAGAAAAACAAGCACACTGTATATTTACAGGAACAAGAGCACATTCACATTTGCCGAGAAAAGCCAGAATTGCGCTGAATGTGAACTGAAATGTGTGTGTGTGTGTATGGATTTAAACACACACACACACACACACACACATATATATATACATACACATACACACATATATTTACACACACACACACACACACATATATATTTATTTATATATATATATATACATATATTTATATACACCCACACATTTATACATACATGTATATATACACACATACATGTGTGTGTATGTGTATATATAAATATATGTATTTTATATATATACACATACATATCCGTATATATATGGATATATAAACATATCCATATATATATACATATATATATATATACATATATATATATATATATATATATATATACACACACACATATGTACACATATATACAAACACACACACACACACACACACACACACACACACAGGTATATATATATACATATATATATATATATATACATATATATATACTATACACACAAACACACACATACATACATAGACACACACACACACACACATATATATATATGTGTATATATATATATACATACATACACTCACACATATATATGCATACACGCACGCACACACACGCACGCACACACACACACACACACACACATAAGTGCGCGCGCGCGCCCACACTTATGTATACACACACATATATACATACATACACACATATATACATATATACACACATATATACATATACACACACACACATATATATATTATATATGCATATATATACATATATACACATATGTATATATGAATATACATAACATATATATACATATATACAGACACATATATATATTTCTATACATACATATGTATTTGCATATATGTATATATATGTATATGCACAAACACACAAACACACACACACACACACACACACACACACACACACACACACACAGACACAGACACACACGCACACACACACATACGTATATATGCATGTATGTATAGTCATATGTACATACATATATATATATATATATATATATATATATATATATATATATATATATATATATATATATATGCACATTTATATACATATACATGTGTGTATATATACTTACATACATATATACATATATATATATACATATATATATATATAGACACGTGTATACATATATATATATATATATATATATATATATATATATATATATATATATATATATATATATATATGTATGTATATGTATCTGTATATACATAATATATATATATATATATATATATATATATATATATATATTATGTTTATATAGATACATATACATATATGTATATATATATATTTATATATATATATATATATATATATATATATATATATATATGTATGTATATATGCATGTAAGTATATATACACACATGTATATGTATATAAATGTGCATATATATATATGTGTATATATATATATATATATATATATATATATATATGTATTTATCTCTTTATGTATGTATGTGCACGCATTTTTATCATTGGTGCTATTCGAACCGGCAATTTCCCACTTGTTTTCCCTTTGCTCCCGTTTACAAAACCCAAGGTATCAGACAATACATGTTTTTTTCTTAGATTGAAGATTTCTCCCGAGATACTGATGAAGGAATAAATTTGGCCAAGGATAAGGAAATTAATACAGAGCCTTAGTTTTAATTTTTCCTTTGAGCGTTATTCGTTTCTTTCTCTTTCTCCTTCTTTCTTCCTTTGTTTCCCGCTCTAACCTCTCTCTCTTCTTCTTTCCTTTCATCTCTCATTTTATTTCTCCTTTCATTTATCTATCTCTCTCTTAATTTCCCCATCGTTATTTCTCTTTTTCCCCCTCTTTCTTCTTCAGTGTCTCTCTTTTTTATTTTTCGCTCTCGTCCTCTCTCCCACTTTCATTCTCTCTAACTGTTTTTGTCTCTCTTACTCATTTCACCTTTTTTTTTCTCGCTATTATTCACTTTCCACTCCTTTTTCTTCTCTCTTCTACTCTTCTCATTGTTTACCCTTTTATGCATCGCGTACTGTTTTCTTTACCTGGGATTGTCTGGAGCAAGCCTCTGCTCTTTAATCTTAAATGTAGTTTTCTTGCATAGTTGTTTTGTTTGTGGTATAGAATTTTTAAAGTTTTCAGTAATAATTCCCATTTCTAAGCATTGCTATTTAGCACAACAGGGAAAGTGAGACAGTGCTGCAGTGGGTGCAATCGCATATCTAATATTTATTGCAGTTCTTACAAATATCATTTATGTAAATGTGTTGTGAGCTTTTAATCCGCATGCAGAGACACAACCTACAGTCGCGTACACATTTATAATTGCAACATTTCTTACGCACACGTATTCAAACACACACACACATACACACATGCACACATATTAAAACACACACATACACACATTTTTACATGCACAGTTACATCCAACCATTCCAGTTACTTCAAGAGCGCATGTACATTTGCACAGTCACCAGTCCAGTCTCCATGAAGCTCTGAAATTTTAAGGGCCATAAGTTCACTGCAGTAAGCACTACGTCTAGATGCATGCAGTTTTTTTGCCATTAAAATTTCCCCAGCATCGCAGTTTATGCTGCTATCTGTAAAAGTATAAGTTTATCATGTTTCCACAGATACCTCGTAATTCGTTATGGTAGAACATGAGGCTTATATCAGACTTCATAAGCATGCAGTTTCTGGATTTGTTTAATTGCATGCTCATATATGTCTGTCTATCTGTCGACCCCTCTATCTGTCAGTCTATCGACCCATCTATCTATCTATATCTATGAGTGAGCGTGCGCGCGATCTAGGGTATGTTTTGTCAGTATGAATATGCGTTGATGTTTAATTTTTTTGCGTGCCTGGAGAACATCTATTTATCTTTTATTTTGACTGTGAACTTATGCAATTACACGTTTGCATATATGTATATATTTCTAAATAAATACATGCGACAGTGTAATCCCTTTGGAATACACCCAATTGCATATACATACAGAAAACAAAATGCGTCTACGAGCGTATACAAAAAATGATCCATCCGTGGTTCGTCTTGGGGCTCCTTGCATTCCCTTTGCCTGAGAATTATTCGCGGAAGCTTAGATAACGCCGGGGATTCTAAATAAGCCGGAGTAATGAACATAAACGCCGAAGTCTTTCGTCCTTAATGGTTGTCGTCGCTGGTTATGAAGGAGCAGTTAAGATTGTCCATTAAGATGGGCTAAAAACTGTGGAGCTATTATATTAGGTTATCGACAGCAGATCTCTTCTCGTAGGATATGGGATGTGTCCATGGAGATTAGGGAGGCTGATTTCTGTGATGATACCATGACGGTACTACCTTCAATGTATCACTAGTACCATAACGGCTACTATCATTATGCTGTTGATGCTTCTACTACGTTGTTTTTTTTTCATAGATGTTGGCCTCCAATCCTCTCCTCATAGCCATACCAGCGTCTCCAATCGTTACTGAACCGCACGGCTTTCACTCGCGGTGCCTCGTTTTTTATACATTTCTCTGCGACCTCCAATTCGTAGTTCATTCCACTAAGAAAAGTAATCTTCAGTGTTGATGGTCGGGTTCCGTTCAGGCACTGCAAGCCACCGCGCAAGAACTGCTGGCGATACCTCAGTCAAGCAACTATATAACCCTGATTTTTTTTCTGACAACCTTGGTAAAGATATACTACTGCTGCTAATGCGACTGTAATTAGTCCATTTCTGTTATTTTCTTGTAGACAGATTGACAGGGAGACAGAAATCTAAAGACAAATGTACAGAATAACATCATACATAGACCTAGACACAAAGATAGACACAAAAAAAGGAAAGAAAAAAGAGATAGAAAGAAAGAAACGACTAAACTAAAGCAACAAACAAACAGAAAAAAACACAGAAAATTCACAGAGATTTGAGTTCTGAGTTTTCCATTTCCGCCCCATCGCCCCCTTACCATTAGCGACGCCCGTTATAATGGTTCTACGATCACGAGGGCTTCCTGGCGCTAACACGGCAAAGGGCGGTTAGGTTTAGGGCTCTCAGGTGGGTGTTAATTACGCCCGTGTGTTGATTCGGTTTGTCTGTCCGCGGCCACTCCCTTGATGTCGCGAATCGGTTCCTGTTTGATCGACTGTGTGTCTCTGTCTCTGTCTTGGGCCCTTTCTCCCTCACTCTGTTTGTTTCTCGCTTTCTCTGTCTCTCTGTCTGTGGCATTGGCTCTGCCTACCTATCTATCTGTATGTCTGTCTGCCTGTTTCTGTCTCCCCCCCTCCCCCCCCCTCTCTCTCTCTCTCTCTCTCTCTCTCCCACACACACACAGACCTCTTATTTCCTGTTCCCCTTCCGTTTTTCCCTGTTATTTTTGGTGCCTCAACGTTAAACTTGTGTTGGATGTGCCAGGATAAGATGGGAATGGGGGAGGGATGCGCGCGTGCACACATGCACACATACATGTACATGCACATGAACGTTCGCACGCACATACATACACATGCACATCTACGAACACATACACATATATGTATACACATACACGTAACGCATACGCATACGCATACACTTACATATACGCATGCACATACATGCATATAAATATATATATAGGCAGACAGACACATAGATAGGCAGATCGACAGACAGACAAATAGATATGAACAGGCAAAAAGACAGCATATCTGTGAAGACTGAAATAAATATTTCTTTAATAACGATAATAATAACAACGTCTGGCATTTTGTATTGTTCATAACGATAATAATAATGATATGAATTAAAGATTAATAGTAATTCACCTGACATATTTGAAGAGGCAAAAAGAGAGCATATCTGTGACGTCTGATAGCATTGTGTTTTAATAACAGCAACAGCAACTAAAACCAAATCATCGGCAACAACAACAACAACAACAATAATAATAATATCACTGTCATTTTTTATCGTTCAAGTGGATAATACAAGTGATAATGATATAAGCAGAGATCAAGATTACTATAAAAGTATTAATGGCATATCTAACAAACAAACAATGAATACTCGTGAAATTTCAGTCAGCCTTTAGTACTTCTAGTTAAGATTGTCTCGTCGTTCCTCTGGCAAGGTTGGCATTAACTGGTATGAACACACGCACGCACGCACGCACTTTCGTTCAATGTCTGTGTCTCTGTCTCTGTTTATTTCTCTCTATAGATACTTGTTCATCTTTATTTTAGTCTTTCCTTCTCCTTTTCTTCCTCTCTCTTTCCCTCTCCCTTCCTCCCTATCTCTCTCTTTCTCTCTCCCTTTCCCTCACACATCCATTCTTTCCTTTACACCCTCTCCCTTTCTTCCGCTTTCCTTATCTTCCCTCTTCCATGTTTCCCCCTTCCATCCCCCCACATCTGTCTTCCTCTCCCATTCCCTCTATTTTTCCTTCTCCCTCACATTCTCTCTCCCTCCCCTCCTCCTCCTCCTCCCTCTCCCTCTGGCGGTCATTTTTCACATAAAAAGGATTCGCGAAAGCTCTGAAGCGAAACGAACCTGGCTTTTATATAACCCAACACTCTGTTGCATCCCGGTGTCACTACTGGAAATTGTAAATAGTTGCAACATCTTGTCTCAGTGCAACGTCATAGGCTTTCCTGAATCATGACAATAATAATAGTAACAATAAAAGTAGGAATGGTATGGTATGGTAATGGTAATGTTCTTGTTGAACTCACCGGTGGTGGTGATGGCGTTGTAACAACAGCAATATTAGTGATGACAATAATGATGATGATGGTGAGGAGAACAAATCAAAACAATTATAGCGATCATAATAACAACAATATCAAGAAAGATAATAATAATGATATTAATAACAATACTACTGCTATTACTATTATAATGATAATAATGGTCATAGTGATGATGATGATAATGATAACAAGAATAATAACAATAATCATAACAAATGGAAAAATAATTGCGACCATAATAATAATATCAGAACAACGCTAATAAAGATAACAGAAATAGCAATTACTACTAATAATGATCATGATTATAGCAATAATGAGGATGAGGATCGATAATGATGATAACGATGACAATGAAGATGAAGATGAGGATGACGATGACGATGATGACGACGATGAAGATGACGATGACGATAACTATGATTATAATAATAATAATAATAATAATAATAATAATAATAACAATAATAGCAACAATAACACCACCACCAATAATCATAACAATAAAAACAATAATAATATTAATAATAATAATAATAATAATAATAATAATAGTCATAATAATTATAATGATAATGATGATAATGATGATGGCAACAATAATAACAATGATAACCTTAATAATGATAATATCATCTTCACCATTCTCTTGCATGAGGAGAATGAAAGTAATAGTAACGTGAACGACAATTATCATATTTCTATCCATGTTTTGCGTCCTTCCTCGTATGTTACTTTGATATCACATTTCATTAATTAATTTTCTTGTTTAACCGATGACTGCGAGTGAATCTTTCTTTGTTTGTCTCTCTAGTATCTTTCGCTGAATTGCCTGCCTGGTCGAAAGCGTCTTAGAAATAGGTAAATAGCTAGATTGAAATAAAACGAAAATAGATTGCTTTTCTAAAGATAAGAAACAGTAAACAATAACTAAGAAACAATAAAACGACAAATAATAACAATGAAATGATATACAAACAAATAATAACAATAAAGTAATATACCAACAAACGATAAATTTACATAACAATAAAGTAACTACTAAAAACACACTCACTAACTAAAAATACACTCACATAAAAACTACTAAAAACACACTCACATAACAATAAAGTAACTACTAAAGACACTCACACACAAAACGCCCAAACACCGCGAAGGAAAACGACTTTAATCAGACCGCACCGCCGACGTCATCCACTCCGCCGCTAAACAAATCACAAGCTCGGGAACCTGATGGAACTTAACACGATCTATGAAGGCGTAAACAAGACGGCCTGAGCTGAGAGACAGCGCCTACACTCGGTCGGGAGAAGGGGAGTATTGGTCACTTACCACGGAGGAAAATTGTGTTTGCGAGTGCTTGCTTGTATAAGCGGGGCGGGTCTGTACACGGAAGCGGGGCGACAGTATTATATGAGGGTGAAATGTACTGTTGTTATTATTACAAGTATCATTATCGTTGTTCTTATTTTAAAGCCATCTTCAATATTATTATCATTAATCGGAAACGGAATCATTATCACCATCATTTTCCTCATCACCACCATTACTGCACCTATTAGTAGAATCAGTATTATCATTATTCCTGTTATTTTTCTTTTCATCATTACCATCATTATCATTATCTTTATCATCGGCATTATCACTATCTTCATTATCATTATCATCATTATTAAAACTAACCATAATAATCATTGCTATCCTTACCCTTATATCCATTATCATTATTATCCTTTTAATCATTATTACTGTTGCTATTATTGATGATATTTTTCTCATTGGCATAAACACATATTACTACAGTTTTCATTACAGTCACTATTATTATTCCACAACCTACTGTTGTCATTGGCAATCTATATACATATATATGTGTGTGTGTGTATGTATATATAAATATAAATAAACAAATAGATAGATATATACATATATAAACATATATATATATATATATACATACATATATATAAATATAAATAAACATATATATATATATATATATATATATATATATATATATATACATATAGGCATGTATGTATGTATGAATATGTGTGCGTATATATATATATATATATATATATATATATATATATATGTATATATGTATATGTATATGTAAAATATAAACACACACACACATATATATGTGTGTGTGTGTGTGTGTGTGTGTGTGTGTGTGTGTGTGTGTGTGTGTGTGTGTGTGTGTGTGTGTTTATATTATATATATACATAATTTTTTTTATATATGTATATATATACACATATAAACATATATATATATATAAAGATATATACATTTATATATAAATAAACATTTACATATATACATATATATATATATATATATATATATATATAAACATATATATGTAGACATATATACGTATAAATATATATACATAAAATAATATAAATATAAAAATAAGTAAATGAATAAATATATTTATATACATATATATATATATATATATATATATATATATATATATATATATATAAACATACATATATATATAGATATAAATATAAATAAATATATATATATATAAACATATATATATATATATATATACGTACACACATATAAATATATATATATATATATATATATATGTATGTATGTATGTATGTGTATGTATGTGTATGTATATGTGTGTATGTGTGTGTGTGTGTGTGTGTGTGTGTGTGTGTGTGTGTGTGTGTGTGTGTGTGTGTGTGTGTGTGTGTGTGTATGTATGTGTGTGTGTGTGCACATCGCCACTCAAACTATTCGAGAATCAAGTATACAGCATTCCCAGATTGCAAAATCTATACCTCCGCCTCCTGGACAGCCCATTATCGTCATTATCTCTCGTCGTTTCCAGGCGCCGCAGGAGATATCCTCCGAGGCGTGGACGTGCCCCTGTACGCCTTCGCAGGAGGTCAGGCCACCCTGAGCTGCTCGTACGACCTGCGGGCGACGCGCCTCTACTCGCTCAAGTGGTACCACAACGGCACCGAGTTCTACAGATACGTGCCCACGGAGCGCAACCATCCGACGTACATCAAGCCTACGTTCAAGTTTTCTGTCACGGTCAGTCCGTTTCTACCACGCTAACGACCAAGCATTTTTTTTCGAAGCTGCAGTAATAAATTTGCGTTTGTGAGGGAGGGGTAAAGTACCGGAGTCGCTGAGGGAATGAGACAGCGAGTCCAGTTCGATTAAAAAAAATGCTTTTGTCACGGAAGTCAGGGAAGATGAAATTGTATTCAATTTGGCGATAAGTGACTGTTGTGTCATTTCTCTCTCTTTCCCTCTCCCGTGATCTCTTATTTTTCTTTGTTTTTCTATGTTGTTTTTGTTATATCTTGGCCTCTTTCTCTCTATCTCTCCCTCTTACTCTTTCCCTCTCCACCTCTCTCTCGCTTACTCTCTCCTTCTCTCCTACTCTCTTTTCTCTTTCTCACTATCTTTGGTTTCCCTCTCTTCTCTCTCTTTCTCTATCCTCTTGTTTTCTATATGTTTATCTCTCTTTATATTTAAGAGTTTCTCCTTTCTTTCACTCTCTTTCCTATTCACCATTCCCTCTCTCTCCCTCGCCCTTTTTCATGCACTCCATATCCCTCCTGGATCTGCATGCGAGCGATGAATTGGGGAATTCGAACGCACTGCATCCCGGATAAAAAAAAAAAAAAAAAAAAAAAAAAAAAAAAAAAAAAAAGGACTGTAAAAGAAATATTGTTTAGAACACATCCGTTTAACCGGCCAGGAAACAAATGACCATGAGCAAGATCTGTCCAGCCTGGCCGTATAAATACCACCCAAAAGTTAATAACAAGCATACTTAGCACGGAGTAATCTTGCTTTTAGATATAAAATCTGGAAAGCACATTATCACGGGATGGGAGTTCCTTAGGGAGCATCATTAACATACTACCTCGAACTTTGTTGTAAAACTATTTTTCCTATTTCGTCGAACAAAAGTTTATGTCCCCAAAGGACCCTTTTCATTAAAAGTTAAGGGACAGCAAGAATGAGGGATCTAAAAGGGGACTGTTGCTCAAATTTTCTCATTATTGGAAGTTTTTGAGGAGGGAAGATATCAGACAATCACTCTCCTTACGTGGTTCTCAGTGTCACGTGGAGTAGTCCCCATCCAGGAGAATTTCCTGCAAAACACTTTAAAGAAATGAGAATATAACCAAACTAAAATGCACTTCTACTTCTAATATAGCCAGTGAAAATAATTATCTTATCGCTGATATATAATATGAAGCACTCACTTCATCACAGCCAATCTCAGCAATAATAAAAAGGAAATATACATTTTCTTACAAGCTCGATGTTAAGTTTATTCTTGATCAGACGTACAATCAATATAGTGCAAGCTGTTTATATAATATCAAGCCAGAATTCTGCCATAAGGCCACTTTCCTAATCATATATGCAAATGCATCGCGCCCCCCAAATAGGATGCCGCATGTATATGATAGCATATTACCAATCACGATGTGACACATGTCAGCGCGCTGCCATCGTTAATCAGCTTAATCCCACGATGTGATGAGCTACAGATAATACCTCAGCTGTTCACGTCAGCGGACCATCATTGATAACCACCCGTCGAGCGGAAAAAGTGGACAAACATACACTTATCTCTCTAAAATATAGCAAGGAATATGATACCTAAAGCCCTTTCACTGATTGGCCGCTCGCCGTAATATCCAGATGCCAAAATCAATCAGGAGCACCGTGCTGGTAGCCTCCATAACGTAGACAGACTGACAGGAGATCTTCACTCCCTAACGTGAAAATGATGATTGTTTACCTACGCGAAGAATGGAAGAGCGCTAAAACTCTTTGTCTTCGTCTGAGAATCGAAAAAAAAACTTTAGCTAGTGAAGTGTGTGGGATATGAGGAGGGAAGAGACCGATGAAAACAAAGGAAGAGCGATCAGATGGAAAAGAAGTGATGGAGGTAAATAAAAGAGAAGGAACTTGCGAGGGAAAAAATCGCAGAGGGAGAAGCAAACTGGGAACAAAGGATTGTGGAAAAATGTGCCAAGGATACGAAGGATACGCAGGAAAAGAAAAAAGCCACAATTTGATGTATATATAATGTATTCCAAAAATTCCTTTAGCCCCAGTTTTCAGGTGTTTTAAGCAATGGTTACTATAGCATCCATCGTTACAGTTCAAATAACTGTTTGGTTTAGCGTAACAAAGAGAATATTGATAGTTTATTAAACAATAGTCCCGTTTAAGATTTAAGATGCTGAAGAATAGTACAATGTAAACTATTATATTTATTCTGAAAAGTACTAAAAAAAGTTGTATGTTGCAGAACTAATGCAATAACATATAGTTTGGTGAATTATTTTTTCTTGGGAGATCAAAATGGATTATCTTTTGTTTTTAACAAGTTCAATGTAGTTGGGTAAAAATGGAAGCGGGAAATGTAATCCCAAAAATATAACCTAGAATTGTACTAGTATACGTAAAGTTAACATGATCACACACACACACATTTCATTCAACGGTGTTATGTATTTTTTCACCCAAACTAATCCCTATATCTATTAAACAAATCTTTCTCCTTTTGTATTATCTTATATAAATTTTACGGTTCTAAAACTACACAAAATGATGCCATTGTATACTTGGTAAATTAAGCTTTAAGACCCTCATTTTCCGTACTTTCCCTCTATAAGGCCTAAATTAGCTTGTGCTTAAGCTACCGAGGCGTATATCGTGTGTGTGTGTGTGTGTGTGTGTGTGTGTGTGTGTGTGTGTGTGTGTGTGTGTGTGTGTGTGTGTGTGTGTGTGTGTGTGTGTGTGTGTGTGTGTGCGCGTTCGTTTATTTGCGTGTGTTGGGCTCTGCGTGTGATCTATACCTTAATATATCATTCTAGGCCACTTATAATTGTGAAATCATTAAGTCCACGGCAATTGTTCAGTTTAACGATGCAATATTGATTCCGTATTGGATTTCTGAAATGTTATTTATTTCTGCGGGGTTTCATTTCGACCATGACACTCTTCTTTGCAATTATCCTCGTTTTGTTTTCCAATGGTAAATTCCGTAACAAAAATATGAAGTAGATAAACGACCCCTTGAAATGGTATTTTGATAACTGTTAATACAATTTCCTACAGTGCTATCAAAACACAGGAGTCTGAATATCAGAAGATGGCGTTTCGCCCACATGATTACCAAAATGAGCTACTCAATCGTTGCCCTTCTTTGCGTCAAAATCTATTGCTAAAAAGAATCATCAAAGTAATTCAAACTAATCTAACGAGATTCTTCGCTTTTATATAAACACCAAAAACAATATAAAAGCCATAAACACTCGACTTTTCCAAATCTCCGAACGGATTTGCAACTTCTCATCCACCACAGTTTGTATCGAGATCGTGCAGAAGATTGTCATAAGTGAAATGACCCGGTGGTCTCTTTGGACCGTGGCGCGCTTGAGTTAGGGAATTAAGGCTATAAAACTCTTTATTCAGGCACGTGATTCAGATTCTTCTTCCGGCAAAGAGCAGTAGTATATATTTCACAGGGAAGTTTTGCGAAATCGGGTTTTGAAAGTCAACTCTGGCAGACTGATACGTGGTGGGAATTACCTTTGGTTGATGAACGACTGGCAGGCTGATATGATTTTTTTTTCTGAGCTTCCGGTTTTGATAATCCACTTTGTCTGATTGATATGTGGCTGAGAATCAACTTTAGGAGACTGATATGTGGTTTTGCTAATTCAAACTTAAATAAATAACTTTTTGATGCCAGAAAAAAATGTATTGCTAAAAAGTGAAGTGATTTTAAAATATGGACGAAATTTCCCCCTCGCACTATATGTTGGAACAGTTTGAATCAATATTGTATTCAAGCATTGTGAAGCAAGTCAATCAACTGTCTGCCTTAATTCAGTTTTGTTCGTTTGATCTCACATGCAACTTGGTCATCTCTCTCTCTCTCCTTCTCTCTCTCCTTTACTTCTTTATCTCTACTTTATGTCTCTCCCTACCCCCTCTCTCTCCCTCTTACTTCACGTTCCCATTTACACAATGATTATGTACCAATGGCTTCATTAAAAAAAGTTTTAAGTCCCCATAAAGGTGCCCGGGTGACGCAGGTTTACGGCTAAGATAAGCACATGATAGATTGTTGTCCTGTTTCTGAAGCAGATTTTTTTTTTTTTTTATCTATTTGTTTTAAGAGAGAGAGGAGAGAGAGAGAGAGAGAGAGAGAGAGAGAGAGAGAGAGAGAGAGAGAGAGAGAGAGAGATAGAGAGAGAGAGAGAGAGAGAGAGAGAGAGAGAGAGCGAGAGAGAGAGAGAGAGAGCGAGAGAGAGAGAGAGAGAGAGAGAGAGAGAGAGAGAGAGAGAGAGAGAGAGAGAGAGAGAGAGAGAGAGAGAGAGAGAGAGAGAGAGAGAGGAGGAGGTAGAGGGAAGAATTAGAAGGAATAGTCATGGGAAAGAGGGAGAGGAGGGGATTGAGAGTGAGAGAGAGAGTGGGGGAGAGAGTGAGTGAGAGAGAAACGGGGGGAGGGAGAAAGAGAGGGGGGGGGGGGGTAGAGGGAGAGGGAGGAGGAGGTAGGGGAGGGGAGGGAGAGGGAAGAGGAGGTAAGGGAGGGGAGTGAGAGGGAAGAGGAGATTGGGGAGAGAGAGAGAGAGAGAGAGAGAGAGAGAGAGAGAGAGAGAGAGAGAGAGAGAGAGAGAGAGAGGGGGGGGGGAGAGGGGGGGGAGTGACAGGGAGGGGAAGGGAAAAAGAAAAGATATATAGATATAGACAGACTAATAGATAGATAGATAGATAGAGAGAGAATGAAACAGATATGCAGACGATGAAAGAGAAAGAGAAAGAGAAAGAGAGAGAGAGAGAGAGAGAGAGAGAGAGAGAGAGAGAGAGAGAGAGAGAGAGAGAGAGAGAGAGAGAGAGAGAGAGAGAGAGAGGATAACAAAAAAAAACAAAACAAAAACAAGAGCCCTAAAGAACGAAATAAACAGAGATAATGACAACGAAAGAGATTTAGAAATAACGAAAAAGAGCGAGAGAACGAAAACAGACAAGAAGGGAAATCGAGTGAAGATAAAACGGAAGAATGTAAAAAAAAAAAAAAAAAGCAGCAAAAGAGGCGGGTAGGAGATGCAGATTACCTCCACCAGCGCGGGAGTAATTTACAGGATGGAATTTGAAATGTTAATTAAATTTCATTATAAATGTTTTGGCCGTAATTAGTCGCGATTCTTTATCAACACGAGCGCTATGGGTGTAATGAGAAGACGAGCGAGGGAAGTGTGAATGTGAGTGCTGGCGAGAGTGCCCGAGCAGCCATTCCGAGTTGGTTCCCCTCTTTAATCAACACCAAGTTCGGCGCGAGTGAGGGCGTTAGCTTCTCGCCTTCTCTTCTCCAACGCCGCTCTCGTTCGGGCTCGGGGATGCAGGTCCTCGCGGCCGAACTGTGTGTAAATGGGAGGATATAAGGATTGCAGTGTGTCTGTTCGTCTGCGCGCGCATGTGGATTCTAACTCGCCACGTTGGGAAGAAAGTTAAAAAGAAAGAAAGAAGAAGAAGAAGAAAAAAAAAAAAACAACGGGGAAAATTCAAAGCGTCAGAAAATGTCTGCAGCGACCTTCTGCTTCTCACCGGTTCTTGCTTGGAGATTGATTTTCGCGCATAAAGATATCTGCCTGTATTTGACTTTTGTGCGCAACTCTCCTTACGTCATCTTCACAGCCACTATTATTACTATGTTATTGCTAATTCGATTACCATCAGCGACATTGTAATTTATATCATCATCACGTCTTCACAAACAAATCTTTCCTACTTACCCATTCTCCCTATCGTGTCATCGCTGTTTTCTATTAGAGCTCTCCCTCCATTCGCAGACCCTCCGCCGCTGATCCATCTTAGGCATTCCAGGAGTGAAGAACCTCCTCAGCGCCTTTACGCCTTCTCCCGAGCCTAAACTTGTTTCATTTCACTGGTTTCATGTAGCGCCATCTAATTCATCCGGACGAGACATCCCGTGAAGCGCAGATCGGGTTTTGTGCCGTCTCTTTCTGTTTTCATTCGGAAACATCGTGTTTTAATCCTGATTCCACTGGATTCTTGGTTTCTTGTTTGGAGATTTTTTTTTTTTTTCAGAAATTTTGTCACAGTTTTGGAAAAAAACGTCCTATTAATTCTGCTTTAATTATTTATTATTGCTGCTCTTGATATATACATACATATATGAGAGCGCGCGCGCGCGTGTGTGTGTTTGTGTTTTCTGAAATTAAGTTGTAAGTCTAGGAAAAAAACTAGAGCATCAATTCATAAAAAGGGAAGAGAAATGTCGGGATGATATCAACAGTAGTCAAATCTAAATGAACCCTGAACCCCTGCTTAATAAAGTGGCTGAAAGAGGTTCATCTTATTAATGAAATGTGTTTGCTAATTCTTGCAAACCAGATTATTTACAAAATTAAGAAAAAAAGCTGATTAATCAGTTGTGCTAATCACTCAACAAATATCAAATAATATTGTGCAGACATCAAATATATAATAGATAAGACGTCATTGAACACTTTTATCTGAGCTAATATATTTGGAATTATGGCGATTATGTCCACAAACTCGAAATATTTGCCGTTCCAATGCAACAAACTTAAACAACTTAAACCAACAACTCTCTGAATATTGCAGACATCGGGTGTTCCGCGAGAGTGACTTTAGACAGGGTAGTCCTTTCCCGCTCTGCATGAGAGACCTTGACAACAGGTGGTCTAGTCGCTGATGCAATGTCCACGACGGTGATTGTATTCTGTTCTTGTAAAAATGATATCTGCCTTAAAGTCGATTCGAGAGAATAAAAACACATATACGTAGGCCCGTGAAATGAGAGAGAAAAAACAAAAACAAAAACAAATAGGCATGTGAAACGAGAAAAAAAATATGCATATTCAAACGTGGGCCTCTGAAACAAGATACAAAATATGCATATACAAACATAGGCCTGCGAAACTAAAAAGAAAAACACATACATACATAGACCTATATATTTATAAAGTAAAAGGCACAAAAAGTATGGGCATAAATACACTTATGCTTGCCCGTGTAATCAAATGAGTTAATCACACTATATACAGGAGGAATGATATATTTTTAGGAAATGCAGCCACAATGCTAATTCACACATGCGCTGGCGAACACATGTATACATTTCATTGGTTACACACACACGCACGCGAACATATCCATGCATACACACATTCTATTTATTCTTTTGTCTGCATATAAATTTCCTTGATGACACAACCTCCCACCCACAATGTCAGAGTCAGACAATGTTACTTTTTTATTCACATTCATTTTCACAAGACCTAAGATCACACGAAATTAATGTTATTCAGCATATTACAATTACCTTTTATAAGAATGCTTTTATTTAAGAAAAAAAAAGGTAACCCTCCGACTATAAGAAACCCGCCTCACTAACCGAGACTCGACGCAAATTTAGATGCAGCAGACCCATTCTGGAATAGCAATTAATGCCCTTTTTTCGCCCAGTTGACTTGAATGAAATACAGGAACAAAGACGCTCATATTGGACTGTATATAAGCGTAAAATGGATGAAGCCTGCATGACCGTGTCGATTTGCCTCCAAAATTATTGTTTACTTCTAAAATAAAGGAGTACTGGTATGTAGGATTCGGTGGCCTAAAATAGACCCTGATCGTAATTGTTTCTGGCCACTGGTAGTCAATGAAGATAATTTTATTCGGTTCGGAATATGAAGCTCATAAGATGCAAACCTGTAGTTCGTCATCTGTGCAAACATACACCGTCACAAATATTTACGCGTCCATACGTTTATAGTCAAGAGTATACAAACACACACTTTCCACACGTCTAGATACATATATACACCCTCTTCACAGATGCACACATACACATGTGAATATATACACCTCCAACTCATCGGGGGGTTAGGGGAAGCCAAACTCCCTGAATCGGAAATGGCTGCTGTTATCATAGAAGTTAGGCGTAAGAGTGTAAGGTGTGCACAAACTGGTAAATGTGGATGGTTTCAAAAGGCATATCTTCATCAATCCTTTCATTATTTATAAAATTACCGATGGAAAAGTTGGTCTTGTGGAATATATTCAGAAACTATTAGCTTGTTAAAACAGAACGTAAGAAGCAGATCAAGTAATTATACAGTCTGTAAACAACCAAATGTCACGGTGTAAAGGCGTCTATTCCATACCATTTGATTTCATGCAGTGGAGTAGTTCATGAAGAAATTTTAAATGCAGAGAATTTACATGC
>NC_061824.1:27019067-27036567 GCF_019202785.1 Penaeus chinensis
ATGGATGAACGTAGATACTGTACGTAAATATGAGAGATAATGATATCATTATATGTATTACATCTGAATATATATTTTCTATTATTTATGACATTCGTCGCGTAAAATAATACGTTGCATTATCTAATAACGAAAAACGTGAACTTTTTCCCACATTTCATTAGGATTCATTCGCGCGTATGCATACTTCCTGCAGCTCTCTTTATAACACACACACACACACACACGCACGCACGCACTGTACAAGCAAAGTATATGTGTGTGTGAGTGTGTGTGCAAGCTCTCTTGCGCTTGGACTTCCGCCCATTCTTCCTCCTTTCTTCATCATATCCTCAGTATTCGTTTTCCTTCCACTCTCTCCATTCAACTCGCATAAAAGCCGCCATCCCTTTCTCTCCAACAGGAACAATTCCGTAATGACCAGCGCGTGACCCTCTCCCTGACCCGGCTCTCGGTCTCGGCCTCGGGTCTGTACCGGTGCGAGGTCATCGCCGAACACCCGAGCTTCCGGACCGAAGCCTCCTCTGCCAAGATGATCGTACTCAGTAAGTAGTGTGTTGACATTAGTGAAGAAGGATGCTAATCTTTATCTCCTCTTTGGAATTCACTTTTCATCCCATTTTGGAATTTATTTTTCATCCCATTTTGGAATTTGCTTTTCATCCTCATTTTGGAATTTACTTTTTATCCCATTTTGGAATTTATTTTTCATCCTCATTTTGGTATCAACTTTCTATCCCCATTTTGGAATTTACTTTCCATCCTTATTTTGGAATTCACTTTTCATCCCATTTTGGAATTTACTTTCCATCCCCATTTCGGAATTTCCATTTCACCCTCATTTTGGCATTTCCATTTCACATCCATTTTGGAACTTGGTTTTCATCCCCATTTTGGAATATACTTTTCACCCTTATTTTGGATTTCTTTCTATCCCCTTTTTGGACTTTATGTAGTCCTCTGGTAGTTTGTCACTCAACATGCCTGCCAGGCATCAATAACTCCAACGCATTACTTGAAGGGGGATTCCGAGTAGAGTAAAAGAGATGTGGGTGTTAGAGGCACCGCATGTCTACCATTTGTAAGTTGCCTCAGATCATGCTACACAGAGGGTAATCGCAGTGTCGATATTTCAGTTTATGAAAGGAATTTAGGTGTAGGTTGATCTTGAAAAGGTTATTGGTATAACGAGACGAATATACTTTTTTTAATAGTTACCTCAAATTATACATACACTCACAGACACATTTATGTATGTAAAAGATATGCATATATATATGTGTATGTGTATATAAATATATATATATATATAAATTATATACATATATGCAATATATATATATTGTTTATATTATATATATGATACATACATACATACATATATATAATTATATACATATATGTATATATACATACATAAAAAAATATATTTATATAATTATATATATACATATACATACACACACACACACATATATATACACACACACATACATATGCATATATGTACATGTATATGTATATATACATATACATGTATGTATGTATATATATATGTATACACACATATATGTGTATATATGTATATATATACATATATATGTATAATACATATCTATCTGTCTATCTATATATTTATATATATACACACACACATATATATACATATAATATATGTATATATACACATAACATACTTATATGTATATATACATATGTATGTATATATACATATGTATGTATATATACATACATATACACACACACACTCATATGTATGAATATATATGCATATATATATGTATATATATATATATATATATTTATATGTCTATATATACATATATACATTTACATATATGTATATATATAAATATAAATATATATACACATATGCATATATATGCATATATATATACATCTATACGCCCATACACACACACTCGTGTATATATATATATATATATATATATATATATATATATATATATGATTTATTTACTTATATATGCATATATACATTTACACACACACACACACACACACACACACACACACACACACACACACACACAGACAGACACATATTATATAAATATAATATGTATACATATTTTTTTATATATATATGCACTTATATATACACATGTGTATGTATATATATATATATATACATATATATTATAAATGTATATATGTATGTATGTATATATATATACACACATACATACATAAATACACGCATACAAAAAATATATACATACTTATATATGTATATATTATATATACTATATATATATAAGTATATGTATACACACACACACACACACACACACAAAAGGCGCGCGCGCGCGCACATGTATGTATGTATATATATGTATATATTCTATGTATGTATATATATATGTATATGGATATGTATGTGTGTATATGTATATGCTTATAAAATGTGTATATGTGTGTGTGTGCGCGTATGTGTGTATGTGTGCCTCACACACACACACACACACACACACACACACACACACATATAGAATATATATATGTATACATATACACACAGCATATGCAGAGTTGGTTTATAGTTGTAATGTGAACTCATACCGAGATAGACCCGCGCACGTAGCAGTTATTTGTGTGGCGGTATCTAAACGTCTGAAAGCTCTGCAGAAATGCAGATATGCATGATAGTAGCGTGAGAGTAGAGTATTTGCGATACTGCATTATGGGTCAGAATTATATTACCTTCCTCTTCCAATTCCGAAGCCTTGACAGCCAAATATTCAGCCTGGCGTGGGAACCCGGTTTCTTTTAAAATTATTAGTGACGCAATTCCATCGGCATCGGGATCTAGTTTAATTGATAATTTACCCATTATATGCTCGGAGAAGTTTACTAATCTTATTGCGGTGAGGCCATCTTAGAGACCCAAGTCCATTGCTCATTCATTAAGTGACGGCATTCATTGCACACTATATTTAAAGCTACAGACTTCAGATGTTGGAAATTCGTTTTGTGAATCTTAGTTTTGTTCACTTATATACACAACGGGTAATGTTTTTTGTTTGTGTTTTCTCAATCAATCGCAAAGGGGAATCATATTGACACGATCCAGCTCTACCCTTTGTTTTGATACAGAAACCTGATAAACAGAATAAAGGTCAGCTGGAAAGTTGCTGCATAATAGTAACAGTGTAAACATACATTATAAAGATAGTGTACAACGGTCGTGACAAAAATAATGAACTTAAACAAGATAGCGATTCCAAATATTACATGCGGTTTACCTTTGATTATACATGAATCAGTAATATATCTGATCCAAATATATTACCATCTGTAAAAGTAAATGACAGCCGGGTATATGCCATCAAGGGGATTACCCGTATTAAACCAGTAAATACTGGTCTGCAATATCTGTCATCAACATCCAGGCATTTACGCTATGGAACCCATTAACTCATCATATAATCAGCAGTTCAGTCAAACTTCTATCGAGCTCTCTGTCAATCAACCAACATATCCGACTTAGTTTGCCCACAATTATCAGGCTTAGGCTGTCTATTATCATCCCGCTTAGTCTGTCCATCTCATAACTTCATGGAGTTCTTATAACTTTAAAACTATATAATTCCAAAGAAGTATGTCCTTGAATAGAGCAGCAGCGGAATAAAATCGTAGAATATAAAAGCATAGGGTGACGATAATTGAAAAGGGATAGATAGTGAAGAGATAAAGGTAATGTCGACGACGTTGATGTTGATGTTAATGATGATGATGATACCTATAATAGCTATGATAATGATAATGATATCATTATCTTTATCATTTTATCATAATTATGACTATGATGATAATTAAAATAATAACAATAATGATAATATAAATAACAATAATGATCATTATACTGCTAATGAATACAGTATCGATAACCAGTCATAATCACAATACAAACACAGAATTAATAAATGACAAACATAAATAACCGACTAAAAAGAAACCATTACAAAAAAGTAAAGCAACCCAGGGCAAGGCAAGACAATCAACTCAAGTTTCGACTAAGTGAAGAGCGACTTTCATCTTGTTACGGCACGGTTGATTAGCCAAGTGCCTGACGGAGTTCGAGCGGCGGGCCTGGGGGGAACTTTCGGGCCGATCTTCCTTTAACTATGAACTCCAGACTGTGACGATCGTGGGGAGAAGGGAAGAGAGAGAGGGGGGGGGGGGAGAGGGAGAGACAGAGGGAGAGGAGGAGAAGGAAACAGTGGGGGTGGGGTGGTGGGAAACGGGAAAGGGGGAGAGGGGGAGGGTAAGGGTTAGGCAGAGAGAGAGAGAGAGAGAGAGAGGGTAGGGGGAGATGGCAGGGGTAGGGTTGGCGAGGAGACGGGGGAAAGAGAGAGAGAGAGGAAAAAGAGTGAGTGAGTTAGAATTTTTTTTTTTTTTTTAGAAAGATGTGATGAGAAATTCGCGGGTTGGTGTTGTGTGGAGGAAAAAATAGTGATTACGCGAAGACAAACATAGATAGTGGACTCAGACGAAAAAATGTAAACACAAGGATGAACTTTTGTATGAACAATTTCTGAAAATGTAAATACATGACACGTGTAGGTGAACGGGGTTCACCTACACGAGGTGATATTTGCCAAGTCTTTTAATTATTAAATCACGGTAGACACGTAAAAAATAACATTAACAGAAAATATAAGAAACATCAACAACAATGATAACCGCATCTAGAACCTGACATAGAATATGTCTAGGAGAAGGGACAGTTAACCAAGTAGCTCATTTTCCTTTTACTGAAAACGGGAGTGAATTTCCCCCTTGCGTGAGGCCGAGGACAAATTCTGCAACACTAATCAAGTTTCGCAACAACGGAGAAAAAAATGTAATGTTTTCATAACGGGATTTCCCTGGCCATCGGGAGGCAGCCCAGCACTCAGGCTTATTGTTAGGCCTATCCCAGGCTTAACAGTTATGTGTTTGCGAGCGTGAGTGCATGTACGCGCGCGCGCGCGCGTGTGTGTGTGTATCGCCCACGTGTGGTCGCAGGAGAGGATGGCACCAAATGACCACCGTCGCTGCTCTTAACACTGAGGGTTAAACTGCAGTTTCTGGTCACGCCTGGACCGCGCGAGCTGACCTGTGCATTAACTGCTACATCTGGCCGGTTTGTGCCACTGAGGTCATAACTCGAGTTCCGACCGGAATGCTAACATCTATAAGATACAGATAGAAAACAATGACGGTGGCAGCGAGGGGGATGATGACGATTGGTGATGGTAGCGGCAAGGTAGATGATTATACTTGGTATATATGTTCTAATAAAAAAAAAAAAACAAAACAAAAAAAAAACAGCAGTAATAATTAAATATAACAACAAAGTATCAATAATTTAGCATTTGCAAGGCCGCCCACTGTCTATTTTCTGCATGTATAGTGCACGACAATAACATTTCCGGCTTGCCACACCTGTGGAGTGTAGCCTACAATGGAATAAAAACAAATCTCGATTTATTTTACCCAATATATTTGCGAAAGTCAAACTTTACCCACAAAATGCTTTTGCAATTTACTAAGCTGCTTTAAATGTTATCGTATTCTTCCTGAAAATTAACAGTAATTGCTTATACTACGAATTATGAAGACGTATGCCGTACTACAAGTCCCGTTCAACATGCCCTAGACCGTTTATCAATTTCCATTCCCATAAAAGAGGGAAAACAATATTGAAACATTTACCGCTCGCAGACGTGCCTCACACGCCGACCCCGCCAGAGCCAATCAAAGGACCCCTAGACCACGGCGTCCCTTCTGACCCGCATAAATCCGCAACGGAGAACACAGATGCTGGCCGAGAGTCCACCGATCTCCCTGACGACCGGAACTTCCGTGCTTCGATGCTAGATGGCGCTGAAGGGTTGCACGAAGGGGTTTGTCTTGTTTTCCGATGCGATGATCTATTGCCGGATAATCGATTTGCCGGATATTCGATAAATAAATCTAAATAGGAACGGTATTTGGTTTAGGTTATCCGCTGCTGTTTTTCCCCCGGGGTACGGAGATTGCTGTGAAAAAATGAAGACTATTGTTTATTAATATTGTTGAAATTCATATTGCATTTTTAAAAAATAAATGGTTTATTGCTTTCTAGTATATCTACAGTATTTGTATAATGGTATTGTGTATGACTGGCTATATTTACAATGCGTATAATAACTGATAAACTCCGAACTTATAAATTTAAAGAATAAATCCCCCAAGGCGCAAATTAAGCATACATATTTTAGTAGTATTAAGAAGGGCATAATATATTTAAAAATAACACATCCAACAATTATCCTGATTAGTTCCTGTGAAAGAATTCTTTTAGTAAAGATAATTTAAACCTTTAGTGATTATATAACATTTAGGTCAAGTGACAAAAATAAATAAATTGAAAATAAATAATTAAAATAAATGGTAGAGTCACATCAAAATCCACAGATTCCTAAAGCATATGATAATTTGTTTTATTATGGAATAGAAAAAGACTACTTTAAACAACTTGTTCTTCTGCATCCTTCATTTCTTGCATTGGAAAGAACCAGTCAGTAAAGAACATATCCTGTTACTTAGTTAATTGATAATAATTAAGTTAATAAGGGAATTTCTTTTGAATTTGTTTATCAATATGCAAGCAATTTCAACACTTCCCGGTACTAAAGAAAAACATAAGAAAATGTCATATCTTGTCCTTTCTTTCAGTGCCTTTTTACACAGCTGTTTTCTCCAAGCTAAATTGCATAGCTTCTTGCTGAAAAATTACCAAGATTATGGCGTTGTCAAGAAGCCACATCCCTTAAGAGTGGTAGCTTGTAATTATATATCTTGGGCGTTTGATAAATATGTAACATCACGGCAGAAGTTTCGGTATGCAGCCCGGAGCAAACGAAACTCCATAATGTATGAGGCAGTGACGGTAGCCAGATATAGTGTAAATATCTCAAGAACGCGTTCTATCGCCCGCAGCACCGTTTCTCTTCCGCACTTTTCAATAATGACATTAAATAGAGAAGGCAGCGTTCTCGCGAAATACGAGCTGGAAGCGTTGCCTCTCAGAAGGAAATCTGGCAACAGCAGTGGGTACACAACAGAGTCCCACCACCGATGCTTTGCTCATATTGGGTGAACATCTTGTGCAACAGGAAGGAGATTCTTAATAATCAAAAGACTTGGAACTTTTTTTTAAAAATTGCATTACCCCACAAGTACGACCAGGTAAATTTGGAAAGATATGACACCCCTGCAGATATTACCACCCGGAAACTAACGGCAAAGACATTCAAGCGACAAAAAGTACAATATTAATGTTCCATAATATAGAAGTGTGTAGAATCATTTGGCTAATATCCCACGCTGTGAAATAGGATGAAAGATCTCAGTTGAGGAACTATAGTAAATGGGGATGTTCTTTGCCGGGAATTTTTCTTCCTGTTCATGGTTGTATAAATCTTCAAGATAAGTTCGGGACGGCAATGCGGAGACAAAGAATGTAATGAAAGGAAGAGAGAGAGAGAGAAAGAGAGAATGAAAGTAGGAAAGAGAAATGAGATAAAGAGAGAAACAAAGGAAAAAAAGAAAAAAAAAAAAAAGAATGAAACTTAGAGATCAATAAGCATTTTCATTGGAAAGTACACTTATATATTTTATCCTTTGGCATTCACTAATGAATCATCAGTGCGATTAAGTCCCGTTGGACCTGCATTTCAACTAATGGTAATGAGAACACGCGTACTTATAGATAATTTGCATTGATAGGCGGTAGCTCTCTTTTATTTGTTTATTCTGTTAACTGTTTCGTAAATTAGTTAAATATTAGTTTTCAGTCCAATTTTGCATATGTAATTGGTTCGCTTCGTTTCATAATTCATCGTTATTCATCCTGATAATCTAGTATTAATATCTTTGATCGAGAATATATATAATGAGGTTAATTGTCTATCTGCTAATTGGAGTTGCTGATCAGATTAGAGTGGATCATGGAAGCTCGTGCATGACATTCTTTATCACTTGACTTAATTATTTAACACCTATACTTTCAATCTTTGGTCAGTATGTTCATACAGGCTTTGCATCGAAAATAGGAATGTTATTTATTCGTCTATTCTTTTAAATTGGTGACTGTACTAATGGTAAAGTGCATTTATGTATCCATTATTTGTCCGTCTACACACGCAAACACACACACACACACACACGTACGCACACAACTTCTGCAATACACACTATATAATGCAGAGATATTTCATATAACTTCATATAAATTATATACAAATGGACATTGGATAATGGCCAATGTCTGGGTGAAAATATATGCTAGATTGCTCAGTGGATCCTCATTCAAGACCAGTGAAGTCGCTCCTTATACTGAAGGTATCAGTACAGACATGTGTTCGGTTTATCCCTAATATGATTAGGAGAGACAATTGCCACAGCTACACATTTCATTTTGTCAAGTATCATAATCAGATGATCTACATTCCCCGCTAAAATACGACATCAGATACATACGACTATTAATACATCGAAATGGATAGATCTAGATGGATATTAAC
Source organism: Penaeus chinensis (assembly GCF_019202785.1). Taxonomy (NCBI): domain Eukaryota; kingdom Metazoa; phylum Arthropoda; class Malacostraca; order Decapoda; family Penaeidae; genus Penaeus; species Penaeus chinensis. The sequence continues at coordinate 27,027,665 of NC_061824.1, forward strand.
GGAGAGACAGACAGATAGACAGGTCGATTGGTATATAGATGAAAAAAAAAAGAAGTGGATAAATAGACAGGTAGCTACTTTGGTTGCGTGTTTTTGTTTATTTATTTATTGTATCTAGTGTATCTTCCTTATGCAATTAACCTAGTTGTATTATAGTCTCTATAAATATATCTATATATGTATATATATACATATATAATGTTTATGTGTCTGCCTTTGTGTTTGTGTCATTTAATCTGACAGGTTTTCTTTCATATCAAAGAAAACAAAATGAGTAAAGAAATCGTAGTTTTCTTTATTTTGTTTGCATTAAGAGTGCATCATTAAAGTTAAATGATTTGAGCAATTAACATAATTTCTTGATTGCTGTTAATACCATCACCGCGAAAATAAATTCTATTAACGTTGCTAATAACATCAAATCATCCTAATTCATAGACTGTATCGCAATTGTCAGGATTATTGTTTCTCCACATTTCGGAAAATCTATTATGAAAACACTAGTTTGTTGGAAGCGTTTTGTTCTTGTCTTCAGTTTGTATTTATATTTTTGTTTTTGAAAGTTTACGATTTGTTTGCCTACTTTTAATTCAAACAGATTTACATTTCATCTTTATTTCGCTGGATGGAGTGGATAACCTCATATATATATACATATATACATACATATATAAATATGTATACACAAACACACACATCTAAATCTCTCTCTCTCCATCCTTCTCTCTCTATATATATGTATATATATACATATACATAGACACACATGTATGTGTACGTATATCTATCTATATATAAAGATAGATAGATATATATATATAAGTAAATAAATATGTAGATATATAACAGTACGTACATACGCCCGCGCACGCACGCACGCACGCACGCACGCACACACACACACACACATATGCATACATAGATATATGTGTGTATATATACACATATAAACATATACACACATTATGTGTGTGCTAATATACATATATGTGTACATATATAGGTATTGTAAATAAATTTATATATATACATATATACATCCACATATACATACACACACATACACATACACATACACACACAAGCACATACACATATATCATATATATATTATATATAATTATATATATTTATATATATATACATATTTGTATGTGTGTGTGTTTGTGGGTGTGTATGTGTATATTTATAAATTAATATATACACACATATCTATTTATACATATATATACACATAAATTATTTATATATACCTACACAAACATACACACAATATATATATACATATATATACATATATATATATATATATATATATATATATATATATATATATATATATATGCAATTACAAATACATACATATATAAATACATGTATATACATATATTATATATATGTGTACATATATGTATGCATATTTGTATATATACATACATAGACACATATACATACATATTTATATATACATACCCACATATATGTGTGTGTGAATGTATATGAATGTATGTATATATTTATGTATGCATATATAAATATATATACATACACTTACACATACACGTGCGCTTGCGTGCGTGCGTGCGTGTGTGCGTGTGCGTGCATGTGTGTGTGTGCGTGTATGTAATGTACATGTATTTCCATGTCTTTATCTCCATAAATGTATACGATTATATATTTGAATAAGTGTACATATAGAAAGGCAACAGAGATAGTAACACAGACGATAGGCAGATACATAGCAATCAGACAACCGCACTGAAAAGGAAAGCTGCACGAACAATATTTCGCAAATTACATTCACATCACACAATCGACGTTCCAAGAGCACACACACACAGTTTATGGACTTTGCAAGCGGAGTGGTTCATCCAGCGTTTTGGAGGAGATAATCCCCCGCTGCATTACGACCCTTGAAGAGCCTCTGTAGCATGAGGTTGAGCATCTCTACGCCTGGTGCGCGAGCCTCATGATCTGCGGCCCTTACGTAACGAGCGATTTGGGACGAAGCTCCTTGGCGCGGCTGGAGTGCCCTCGTCGCCAGAGGACTTGTAAGGAGTAGGTGTGAGTGTGTGTATGGAGGGAGGGGGTGTTTGTGTGAGTGTGTGTAGGAAGCGCGCGCGCGCGCGCGCGTGTGTGTGTGTGGAGGTAGGGGGTGTTTGTGTGTGTGTGGGAAGTGGAGAGTGTGTGTGTGTCTGTATGTGGGAAGTGGAGAGTGTGTGTGTGGGAAGTGGGGAGTGTGTGTGTGTCCGTGTGTGGAGGGAGGGGGTGTTTGTGTGAGTGTGTGTGGGAAGTGGGAAGTGTGTGTGTGTGTGTATGGAGGGAGGGGGTGTTTGTGTGAGTGTGTGTGGGAAGTGGGAAGTGTGTGTGTGTGTGTATGGAGGGAGGGGGTGTTTGTGTGAGTGTGTGTGGGAAGTGGGAAGTGTGTGTGTATGGAGGGAGGGGGTGTTTGTGTGAGTGGGTGGGGGAAGTGTGTTCGGGTGTGTGTGTGTGTGTGTGTGTGTGTGTGTGTGTGTGTGTGTGTGTGTGTGTGTGTGTGTGTGTGTGTGTGTGGAGGGAGGGGGTGTTTGTGTGAGTGTGTGTGGGAAGTGGGAAGTGTGTGCGTGTGGAGGGAGGGGGTGTTTGTGTGAGTGTGTGTGGGAAGTGTGTGTGTGTGTATGGAGGGAGGGGGTGTTTGTATGAGTGTGTGTGGGAAGTGGGAAGTGTGTGTATGTGAGTGTGAGTGGGAAGTGTGTGTGTGAGTGTGTGTGGGAAGTAGGAAGTGTGTGTGTGTGTGGAGGGAGGGGGTGTTTGTGTGAGTGTGTGTGGGAAGTGGGAAGTGTGTGTGTGTGTATGGAGGGAGGGGTGTTTGTGTGAGTGTGTGTGTGTGTGTGTATGTGTGTGTGTGTGCGTGTGCGTGCGTGTGTGTGTTGTACCTCTATCAGTTAATTTTCTAGCATCACTGGGAAACTGCTAACTGCAGTCACGTGTTTCGGTCTCTCTCTCTCTCTACGATGATTACACAGTGGACTCTACGCTGTAATCTCGACTTTTAACCTCTTGTTTTCAAAAATTATTTCCCTGGAAAATCTTAAACATCTGGACTGTTGCTTTTTTCATTGCCAGTTATCTTTAATATTGGTCATATAACAAAACCAAAAGCTTCTATCTCTATCATTTTATGACTGACTTAGTCATGGGGTAAGGTTCTATATGATAATCCCGTCTTCGCAATTTAATAATCTTAAAGCAGTACCTTTAAGCTGTAATGTCAACGTCTATAAGAAACTTCTCTTTCCAACTGAGGCAAAAAACAGGATTATGGTTAACTTGGCTCACTACAAAATTCACCATTATCACACTTATTATCCTTCACGGATCTTGCAGATAGAGTATCAAGTAGATTGGACTTCATATTTTTGTTTAGCATATGTAAGTCCTGCGTCAAAGTTTATACCATAAGATGAGATGAAAAAATGTGTACACAAAGACCTTTTATCATTATTAGTTTGACTTTTGAATTTGTCGTTCTACCCTTTCCCCTTTTTATAATGTGCCGGGAATGTGAAGTATAAAGAAGGAGAAAAGGCAGGAAAGACGGAGTAAGAATAGCGACAAAAAGCATCGTTCACTCACGACTGTAATAACCTGAATCATTATCAGAAATACCTTTACGGAATAACTTAACGATTGATTTCACGAATGGCATTTTATAAATCTAAAGAGTACGTGATGAAATATTACTAACATGACGATTGATCAATAAGTAGATATCTTTTAATCATCTTTTTAATCACCTATTTTAATTGTGTTGTAGCTTTGTTCTTCCTTCGTTTTATTTCTAACACAGGTTTAAGGAGCCGTAGTTGCTTTCCGTGATTCTCTATGATCAAGTGATTTTGCGTATGTAAGTAATGCCCTTACATAAACATATCAAATTACAGAATATAACTAAATTGAAATAGTTTTTTTCATGAGATAGGTATCACGTTATTACACTGTATTAGAAGTCCGTTTGCTGGATAAGGCTGGAGGTTAGAAAAGTTATTGTCACTACTTCCATCTTTCTCTTTCTCTCTCTCGTAATAGTTCATATCACACATACAAGCAAAAATACAAAACAAAATACACACGGAAGCACATACATTCACATTTACACATCTGTCTGTTAGTCTTCTATATACCTGTGAAGGAAAGTTCATATCAGGTAGCTAAAAAAATCTTGAACATTTATCGCTAGTGCTATAATAAACAAAAAAAGCTAGCTGTGATAAATATAAGAACTGAGTAACATCATTAACTTAATGATTAAAGTATAAGGTGATTCAAATAAAATAATGGTAAGATAAGCCTTCATTCTGCTGTTCGTCACAATCTCGGGTGAGGGCAGACTAAGGTCAAATTACAGAAATGTTGACAAGAACAAATACCGAAAAGAAATTGGATATAAAAATACAAAAACGTAAACATGCACACGCAACCACACACAACACAAATGACCAGACAAACAAACAAACATACACACGTTCGTGCATGTGTGTAAACCTCTATCAAGGGCAAAACCCACGAGCCTATACCATCCGCTCTATCCGCATTCTGAAACCGCGTTTGTTCTTCCTCGGACTCACCAGAGCTTTGGTCTCTACCCTTTCCTTACAAATTCCAGACGTAATACCTCTTAGCTGATGAAGCCATTCCTCTCACATCTCAAGGGATGACCGACCAGGTTTTCTTCTCGTGTGGTTTCTGTCATTGCTGGATCTCCTTACGAATGCCTACTGCATCGTAGAATGATTAATGGAATGATTAATTCTCGAGATTAAGTTATTGGACATTCGAGGGGGGGGGGGGGGTAGAGCAAACAGGCCTTTTCTTGACGAATGCATTGTTTCCTCTTGTCTTCCACCTCCCGGCATTCGCATAATGAACCGGAATTTCTCCTTTAATATAATATATTCCCTGAAATCGGATTTCCCGTTCCACTTCACCGCTTGATTTCGTGATCGTAGTTGCTCCCATCTTGATATTCATGTTCTGGCGTTGATGTAGGACTTGAAATGGAAATATATCAAATGCAATAAAACAGGAAACAAAAGGAACTGTAAAACGTGTTATGACTAGTTCTTCTCAATCTCAAGGTTATTCATGATTACCTTCATCATCTGATACGTCTTTCTACCAGAAAAACAAAGTTGAAAAAATAGACAATTTCGAAATCCCTCTGCATTTCAAGAATGTTATTTGCTCTTTCAATAAAGATTTTTAATTTACAGTGTTTTTTTCTACAATTTTGTCAGTTTCAGTGCTTTATCAATCATTTCTCATATGTAAGTAAGCATAAATAAATTAATAAATGTACATATAAATATACTGATATATGTGTGCATGCGCGTGCGTGTGTGTGTGCGGCAAATCTATCGAAGTTGGAGGATGGCGTTGATAGTGAACAGCTTTGTGGTGTAGGCAGTCACGTGAATCAAATGCTTTCTGTTCACTCACTTATAAGATATAAATCATTTGTTTTCTCACTACTACTTTGTAAATATTATTTCGTTGTGTTTTTAATAACTTTGCAATTACTCTCCCTACTTTCCCTTGTGTCTTATCACTTCTCTTCCTCCTCTCCCTATCATATCTGCTCCTCTTCTTCCTTTTCCTGACAGCTCACATCTCCTTTCCTCCATTTTCTTATGCCCCACTATTCCTTCTCCTCCTTTGCCCTGTGTCTCACCATTCCTCTCGCTCCGTTACCAGACCATCTACTATTCCTCTTGCTCTTTTTCTTGCTTTTTCCTATTCCTCATCCTCCCTCCTTCTCCTCGTCCTCGAGACCACCATCAGCGGGGATGGATAGGTTCAATTTGGGAAATGCACCCGAGCAAGAAAAGATGCAAAGATGCAAATCTGCCCAACTCGGGGCGTAATCATCCTATCCTGGATCTCATTGGGGCGCAGTTGTCATGCCTGTCAGACTATAGCAACACCATCTTCCTGGGCGACAACTTTGTGTGTGATCCATGTGTCTGAGGGCAAACGCGACGGGGGAGGAATGAGGTGAATTGTGGGGGAAACTTTAAAGAAGTAGAAAAGATTGTTAAGATTCATTGTGGTAAGATTTTGGAATTTTAAATAATGAAATAATGGGATTGATGTATTAAATGAAGGTAATGCATGTATAATGATGCTTAAACCAGGAATGAATGCATGACGTTAATTAAAGTCACGAAACACAATACAAAATTCCTTTCCATTGTTATAATTCATGATTTTCGCCATTATTCATATAATCATGTTAGCATCATTACCACTATTTATATTGCGTAGCCAATGCTACTACAACTGCCATAATAAAACTACAGAACTAGCCAAAAAAAAAAAAAAAAAAAAAAAAAAAATATATATATATATATTCATTTTCATTCATACCTTTTCCTACATTTATTGTAGTGAACACTGTTCAGGTACTGAACCGTAATACCATAACAATGATATAGTCTGTACAGAAATACTGTTTTAATCTTAGTCTGGATCATAAATCTTATCTAAATTCTTAGCATTCAGTGTATGTAACACCTGTTTTTTTTTGTAAAGGCTCATAAGACCAGAATTTCCATTCAACTGGATTATTATATGATTATATATACACAACTAGCTTTCTTAGATTAAATATTATTGAATATCTATTTATTAATCATTTCCCCCTTGAGTAGTTTACGATGATTGCAATAGTCAAAGAACGATACAGATATTTTCATATATACATCCGTAGAATCGTAAACGAACCTAGAATGTATTATGCATTTCCGGGATTAACCGCAACATATACAACTGTACGTATCAAAACCTACGCCGACATTTCACTCCCGAAGCGCTTTTACATATTTAATACAAGTTTCAATAAGCAGAGATTTTTCTTCTGCGATGAACAGGTTACGTGCTGTAGAAAATGTGCAGGATCCACGGTCAAGCCCCCTGGATCGATGGGGCTCGCACACACAGGGATGGGTGAGGGATAGCGTCAAAAAATAACAAGACAAATAGATACCTTCCACTCCTGCTTTCCTCTTTGTTTGGGATGGCGCAAACTAACAGAGCAAACAGTCCATCCGCCCACCAGGTCTTGTATCATGTTGTAAAAGAGCGTGTGGAGTGATTGTAAATGATGGCCCAAGGAAAGCGAGTTTCATCGCATTTCCGGGCCTGTTCTCGACCCTGAGCGTGCGTTTCGGCTTTAGATTCATTACGCGCAAACAGAACATTCGTAGTTAACAATGGACTGAGAACATAGAAGTAAAACTGGACACGACACAGGCAGCACTTTATATCTTGGTTCTTCAACATTTAAGCCATGTTTGCTCCTCACGGGTGAAAGCTGTGAGTGGCACTTACCCATATTACCCTAGGGACCCATATAACTGGCATTTAACTTATCTTACCTGCTAATGTTGTGCTGGGGTCTCATAACATTATTACCCATTTTTGTCCTAGATTAGCAGTGGTTTAATGTCATAGGGGTTATATTACTGAGTTGGGCGGTTGAAATGATATTCATATTTCATAATGGATTGTTCAAATTACGTGCCTTAAAAATAAGAGAAAATGTTTAAAGTAAATGCAATACTTTATTTATGTTAGAGTAATTAGATGTGAAAGTCATACTTAAGTAGACGACATCTTAACTACCAAGAGCACTGACGTATACATTACACATAGCAACATAGTCTAGTTCTGTAAAATTCAGAATCTGCTGCTGAACAGGGGACATGGGCCATTAGACAGAATACTCATTTGATCGGAGTATTCAGTCACTGTTTTTCTGTTTTATCCATAATAGATATCCCTAACCATATGTCTCACCTGGAAGACCTAAAAGACTTGACCTATTCTTGGCTGACCTGACCTTTAAACAATTGGTAGCGCATCTTCGTCTGTCTGACCTATCCAGTCTTACACTCTATGGTATTACCATATGCTTGGTTCCTTTTGCTGTATATACATAAGCCAGTATAAATATATAAAGGAATACTGGCATAAATCTGGTGATTTATACTTCAAGCTTGCGGTCAAAAATTGGTTTTCTTGCGAGGGCTTAATCTGAACTTGATATGAATCAGTGACGGTGATGATAAATTGATGCGACAAAAAACCTATATAAAAATATGGACTCTGTGCTGGGACAAAGTATATATCAGGATAAACAAGAGATTTAGGCTTTACATGGAAAGAGCCTAAAAAAAAATAATACGGAATATTTTTATCTTGAGGAACGCGATGGAATAGGTTACGAGCCTCTCTCTGGATAATAGCAATAGATTCAATGAAACAGAATAACGGAAAAGTAATGGCTGCACTAAACTTTAATGATCCGAATATCTAATATTTCAGATCAATTAAAATTGTTAATGACATAACCATTTCCAGTAATTGTATTGCAGAATTCAAACTTTGGTTTATCAGTTATATTCAGATTGTCTGTATATATATATATATATATATATATATATATGTATATGTATATATATGTATATATATGACTATATAATTATACATATATAAGATTCTATAACTGTATTACAGGATTCAAACTTTGGTTTATCTGTTATATTCAGATTTCAGACGCACACACATATGTGTGTGTGTTGTGTATGCATACATATATGTATATAATAATCAAATTGTGCATAAATAAAATTGTATAGTTGTATTGTAGGGGTCAAACTTTAGCTTATTAACTATATTCAGAATACATATATACAGACATACATATATGTATATATATATTTTTTTTAATACACATATATATGTATATATATATTCATATGATAAACATGTATATATATATGTATATATATATATATAATTATACATATATAGAACTGTATTGCAGGATTCAAACTTTGGTTTATCAGTTATATTCAGATTAC
>NC_061824.1:27039067-27044067 GCF_019202785.1 Penaeus chinensis
ATATACACACTTATGTATATACTTATACATACATATATACTTATACATACATATATATACACACTTATGTATATACTTACACATACATATAAACTTATATATACACATATGTATATACTTATACAAAAATCTATATATATATATACATATATATGTGCATACTTATACATACATATATATTCGCATATATATACACACAGATATGCATATACTTATACATACATACATATATTTATATACACACACACATATGGTGGTAAAAATAGCGCATGGTATATAAAACATTGTACAAAATATGGAAATTGCAACAAAGAAAAGAAATCTATCCCTTTACTCCACTTTTAAATTGCCTCAGAACTTGAGAAAGAGTTCAGGAAGTAGTTACAGTGCGTGTTCTAACTTTGCTGAATCCAACTTATCCTGAAAGACTTCTCAAAATTAAGCCCCCTATTCTTAGAAATATGTAGTCAGGTATAATTGTGATTATTTGTATTTTGATAGAGGGGTTAATTGAGTTTACAATACAATCTGCATGCAAATAGTATCGTGTCTTTTTGTTATACACAATCTGAAAGAGTATTTGAGATTTATATATAAAATCAATTTGAGTGAATATATTTTCCTTTATTAATAATAATGAAAAGCAAGTAAAGAATCTAGCAAATGGTAAAACCTGTGATCAAGGGACTTGTCTACAAGTCATCGATCGAAATTTCGCTGTCATACAGCATAAAACTTCTCTCCCTTTGTGTAGCTCTGACAGGATTTAAAACAGAAAAAGAGTAGAGGGGAACTGAGGGGAAAGAGAGAGAGAGAGAGAGAGAGAGAGAGAGAGAGAGAGAGAGAGAGAGAGAGAGAGAGAGATAAAGGGGGGGGGGGGGGAGAGAACAGAAAAGTAAGAGAAAGTAAAGGAGAGGATAGCGAAAGAGAGAATAAAAGAGGAGAGAGGGAGATAGGGTGTAATTTCTGATGCCTATCGGAAACAAATACATAGTAAGTGGAAACTTATAATACAATAATACTCTTTACTATTCCTTAGTGGTCTAAAAAGACAATGTCTATAGGACAAAACATGATATAGGACAGTGGAAGATATAGTGCTATACAAATTGGATATCCCACAGCAAACAGGAATGTTACATATGCATGATGTATATGGTAATACAATAAATTTATGATAGGGAGACTATGCAAACAGTTGCAAACCAATGCATCGTGATGGAGAACTGTCACAGAGCCGGCCATCAACACCATCACTACAGTGCATGTTAGTAGTACCTGACGGAGTTGCATAATCTATATTGTAAATGAACCTTTATGCATCGGGCTTGTGACTGACAGGGCCTATCCGGCATTTGTCCGCTAACAGGTGTAATGGAAATTGATAAGTTACCTGGTGTTCTGTCCCTTGTAACGTTGCCAGTTTTGGATTGGAACATTTGGTAGATTAAAAAAAAAAAAAAAAATGCTTTTATCATCTACCTTTTTATATCAAAACCGATGAATGTTGTGATAATGACGTGATTAATTCAACATATCAAAATATATATTTGTATTAAAATTATATATATATATTAATCTATATCTTTATTATTTACGTATACCGAACACATATCTTTTAAAAATCCGTAGACATTACAAAACCGGTGCAAATAAGTTATTTACGATGTAAATCTAACAGAATACGCTTCAAAACCAATAGCTGAGAAATGGAAACGAAGAAATACAAAAATGTGAAGGACTCACTCACAAACAACGAAATCCATTTTTTTTTTTGCGAAAAAAACAACACCCAATTAGTATAGCAACAAAGAATGTGAACAAAAACAATAGTCGGTGAACGTACAATGTAGTCGTACATTTGCTGCTGGAGTCATGTGTCCTCGTGAACTCGAGTGTCAGGAGCAGTATTCATCTTTGTTGAGTCGACGCCCGGGTCATGCGTTGCGGCTCGGCCTGGGTTAGGCAGAGGCAACGGACCAAATATTCACCTTTTCAGTTCATGTTTACCATTTCCTTACCTGGTTGTGTCCATATGTATAAATACCAAGGAGTATATAAATATATATATATATACATACATGTGTGTGTGTGTGTGTATGTGTATGTGTATGTGTATGTGTGTGTGCGCGCGCGTGTGTTTGTGTGTGTTTTTGAGTGTGTGTGTGTGTGTGTGTACACATATACGTAATATGGTGCATTATTTTAAATGGGAAGTATTACAAGTTTCCTTTTCATCTGATTCCAAAAGCTCCCAAGGAAATTTGGATCTAGACTGTCTTGGCCATTGTCTAAATCCGGTGCTCCTGCAACCATCACTTCACTTTTCTTGCTTTGTGGCATGGAGCGCCATCTTGCAGTAAATCTGCATTGTTGGGATCTCTATAGAATGGTAGCATGTAGTCATTTAACACCTTCACACTAAAGGTATTTTTCATGGTCACTTATTTATTCAGAAAATACGGGCCACCGACACCAGTGCACCTACTGGAAACAGGATGTCGCATTTATGTTTGTTCTTTATTGAAAGTTTTGAGGGTACTTTCGCCAATAAAGACAATCCTACTCCAATTTTCTCATGTTCAGTGTTCGTATGCCTTGCATTCTCACTTTATTGGTCAGACAACAGGGTATGTTCAAATCTTTTTTTGAAGTCGATGTTGAATTGTTCGTATTGTAATATTTTCCAGTAACCTGATACGCATACCTTTTAATTCCTTTGCAGTAATGAATAGGTCTTTCTTCACTTAGTGCCCTAATAACTTGTTTGCCCTTAAACCCGTCTTCCTTTTTCGCCCAGAATCTATCTCTCAGGAGTGACACTTGTTCCTCCTTCACCCGTCTCACGGCTGCCTCTGATCTTCCTATCCTCCTTCCAATCTCGCATTGAATAAATCCGTCGCTGTCTAAGATCACTGCGACACCCCTTTCCTCCTAAGTAAACTTGTATCCATTGCAATGTAAGGTAAGATACGAATTGGGAAGGTCGTGGCAACAGGGAAAGGAGATAGAAGCACGGGTCTGGGATATTTCTTCTCTCCAGTTGACATGCGCCATGGTCGCTACTGATTTTTTAAAATGGTGCAAAAACATCTAAGCGACATTTGAATTGCCAGATGTGACAAATAAACACTTCACATACGTTATAAAATTTCCTATAGTTCTAAATCAAACAGCGTTGCAGTATCTATCTATATATCTATCTATTTATCTTTATTTACATACGCATATATATGTATTCTGTTACTAATGTTCCAACAGCTATCGCCAAGTGACGAGAGCCTTCATGCTGTTTCGAGTGTTCCTTTGAAATCTGATCATTGATTGAACCAGGGAGAGGTAGTAGACTAGGTTCTTCAGTAGCAGTGTCTATACTAGATGGGTGATCCTAACTATTGTGGTTAAGATCATCCAACTGTTCAGCATCGCGTAGTTCAACCAGTGGCTGCACTGTGTGCTCTTGCTTGAAATCCACAGCCACCACGTGCTAACCGTAGCTTTACGTATCCCTGATAGGGCTACCTGTAGGCAAGAGGTGAACTTCCTTATTCAGGGGGACAACGTGACGGCCGGTGAATCGAACTGTCGAACTCAGGTTGTCGTGGCTGTCTTTGAGTCCGATGCTCTAACCACTCGTCCACCACAGCCTCATATATATGCATATATATATGTATATGTATGTGTATATATACAATACACATATATATGTACACATACATATATATATAAACACATCTGTCTATAATATATATATATATATATATATATATATATATTTATATACACATTTAAATATTATAGACAGATGTATATGTATATATGTATATATACGCACGCACGCACGCACGCACAAACACACACACAAATATATATATAATTTATCTATTTCATCTATTTTAGACTCCAGTTTAAGAATATCCAAAACATACAGAGGCACTGAAATTCAATATAAGCCAAAACTCAATTTATGAATATTGGTAAGAATGCACAAATATATAATAATAACTGCAGATTCTCAGGCATGCAGATAAGGCTGTATCTGACGATGATACAATACACAGTACTTTATATTTATCTCCATCTTACTCTGTCCGAACCCTTACATTTTGCCCCTCTAAGCCTGTGATTAGAAGGGTAAGCTAATATACAGAGAGAAACGCATTCGTGTTTAAACAACAAATATCAATAAGCTAGCTACGCATTTCTTTTAGCCTTGCATGTCAAAAACAGGGCATTAATGCATATCAAGTATTTACTCCCCCTTCTTTCCAACCTATGTCTCCGTTCTTTATAGCCTGGTTACAAATTACTGTTTCAGGCAATAGCATACACCTTAGTTATATTTGTAGATTAAATATTTAATATCAGGTAACAAAAATGCACCACCTCACTATTTCAGACATCGAAACAACCTACCAGTCGATGCGTCATTCTGCTATATGTTCAGAAGTGAAAGGGTTATTGGACAGAAAAAACACGAAGTGCATTTTGTCAAAACTCAGAAATCTGCAATCTTTACTCTTAACGCAGAGCCGTAACGGGAGGCGTAACAATCCGAGAGCAAGGAAACCAGCATTAACGTCTTTGCAACGACGGAACAGCCAGGGTTGTACGATTAGTTTTAATATGTCACATGCAATCGCAATGAAAGCACATATAACCCTATTCTTGCAATATCTCCTAAGGAAATATTTGTTAGCTAATACATGAATATATCTTGAGATGTAGAGCAGAAAAGTGAACGTAAAAAATGAGGTCCTGTCCGCAGCACTAGAGGGAGAGGGAGAAAGGAAGCGAGAAAAAGACACAATGTTGGAGAAGCATCCACGTTGGAGAAACGTCCCGGGCTAGGTTGCATACAGCGAATGTGTTGCCTTTAAGGCCTTCGCGAATCGCATTACGTCCAAAGCAGCAGCGAATGCCAGCCTCCTCTCTTCAACAGGGAACATTGTGCAGTTACTAAGAGATGTAGGAGTTGAAAGCGGAACTAAGAAACTCCC
>NC_061824.1:27049067-27051567 GCF_019202785.1 Penaeus chinensis
TATGAATTTATAAATAGGCATGTATGTATATATGTATATGTATATGTATATATATACATGTATAGATGCATATATATACATATATATATATATATATATATATATATATATATACTCACAGGTCCATATATCTATAATTGTATATATAAATGTGTATACATACATACATTTATACATATATATGTGTATGTCAAAATTTGTATGTATATCCATACACACAAACACACATATATGTGTGTATGTCTAAATTTGTATGTATATACATACACGCACATACACATATTTAAATGTATGTGTGTGTGTGTGTTCGTGCGAGTGAGCCAAAATCTTTGATGTTATATGCTGTACCTTGACAAACACGTAATACTTCAAAGCTAAAACCTACATGCACTCTTCGTTATTTGAAATAAAGTAAACATTCGAGTTTATTAATATTTCCCAAGCGAAAAGAGTATTTGTCCAATTCACCCAAAACATTGCATTTCTAATCAACAAAAGCAAAAGTTTTTCCTGTTTTTAGAGCCATCCCCTGGAAAGACTAGAAATAATGGTAAATAAATTCATTGGATTTGTGTTGTGCCCAGTGACGCCCTTCTCTGAATTTTTCGTCACTGCGCTGTTCTTTTTATATGCCACAGTATTGCAGAATTCTATTGGACAAAGGTCACACGGCTAGGCACTAATGAACCGGTCTGTAATGAGACAGATGCTCCTCCCAAACGCGTTGCATTTTAATGTTGCTAGAAAAAGAAGTTAACCGACTGTGTTTGTGAAAAAAGTCCGCGTATGCTTCATTCGCTTGCCTGTATGCGGTTTCCTCGTGGAATTGATAGAATAATGGGCTGCATATCTGAAATACGATCAAACCATGATTCAACCTCCAAAACACGCTTCGGATCCTACAGAGCGTCGAACAGAGCACGGCGAATCGCGCAGCCGACAAGGAAGGCACATCATTAAGTCGCGTCTCACTCGGACGACCACACGGCGTCACCCTCGCAGTCCCGGTCCCGCCCAACACAGGCTCCATCACTCACACTGGCTCGACCTGTCCACAAGACCCACCGGTGAATGCTGGGCCGGTAACGAGTCGGGAATGATAATGTGGGCTATATATAGTGAGCAGCGGAGTGTGTGTGGGTAATGGCAAGCGGCCGGCGCTGTGGTCAATACCTCTAGAGAGCGAGGCGACGAGGGCTGTTTGGGGGCAGATGGGCGAGGGAGAGAGGGAGAGAAATTTTGGGAGCAGAAGGGAGAGGTTTGGAAATGGTGGGGGCAGGAAGAGGTTTAAGAAGGGAGGGTAAGGAGAAGTTTAGGAAAGGGAATTTGAGTAGGAAAAAGTTTAGAAACAGAGGTGGGGGCTGGGAGAAGTTTAGGAAAGGGGGAAGGAAAGGTTTAAGAAAAGAGGGTTTGGCTAAGGTTTCGGAAGAGGAAACAAGGGAAGATTAGGAAAGGAGAGGGAGAGTTTTCTGATAGAGAAGTGCCGGCGACAGGTTTAGAAAGGGAACGAGATGGAGGCAAGACCAGGAAATAGAAAGGAGATGTTGGGGAAAGAGGTTGGGGGGAGAGGAGGGTGAAGCTCAAAAAGGGAGAGGAGAGAAGGAGGGAGATGCTCAGAATGGTTGAAGCAGGAGGAAACCTAGGCAGAGGGAGGGGAGGGGAGATTTAGGAAAAGGGTAAGAGAGAAGTTATGCAGCATATTCTCCCAGAGAATTGAAGGTTGTTGGAGATTTTACAATGCTGGTAACGCGGATACGATACCAAAAGGTTGCGTAATGTATGTGGTGGGTTTCAGTTCAGGTTTTATGTGCTTTGTATGTGCTCTAAGAGAAGAAATTAATACAATCAATAGGAAGAAAAAAGTAAAAAATGTACTTTTTGTGAGTGCTATAAATCTCTCTCTCTCTCTCTCTCCCTCAATTTCCATCTGTCTACCTATCCATCTCTCAGCTAGAAAAATAAAAGATTATCACTTAAAGACGCCATCACACTGCATATCACAGTCACTTATAGAATTTCCAGTAATAATCATACACTTGTCTTTCATCTAGTTCCTCACACCGACCACTTGCTTTCTTTATAAATGGTCTAATTATTTTTTTTAAAGTTTAATAATCGTACAAATTGTGCTAAAAGGCCCGCTGGAATACAGCAAACAAAATTATGGTATCATTATAGTTGACGCTTATTGACTTGATCAATCATTGTCGTTTGGTAAGCGAGAGTAAAACAGACGGTTTCAAATTACATTTCAATTTTTTTTTATGTCATTTCGGATGTTTTCTATCAATGCGGCAAACACCTTTTTATTTCATAACTCATTTACTTACTTAACCACTGTTATCTTTTATTTGTTTTGACAATATGTCAAATAGTGTCTTAAGATTACTTAGTATATTTTCATTCTTAGAATTTTATCTCTCCACTCGTCGCTACCTCTCTTGCTTTCTTAGATCCACATGGAGGCAGACTATCCATGTTTCATCTGCGCCTTGGTTCC